>NW_027276398.1:0-40282 GCF_030028105.1 Mobula birostris | reverse complement strand
CCGGGGACATCGAGAGCCAGGGTCGTCGAGAGTTATTGAGACCCGGGGACATCGAGGTGTGCAGAGACCCAGGGACATCGAAAGGTAGAGAGACCCGGGGACATTGAGAGGCAGATAGACCCGGGGACATCGAGAGGCAGATAGACCCGGGGACATCGAGAGGCAGAGAGACCCGAGGAAATCGAGAGGTAGAAAGACCCGGGGACATCGAGAGGTAGAGAGATCCCGTGACATCGAGAGGTAGGGAGATCCGAGGACATCGAGAGGTAGGGAGACCTGGGGACATCGAGAGGTAGAGAGACCCGGGGACATCAACAGGTAGGGTGATATGGGGACATCGAGAGGCAGATAGACCCGGGGACATCGAGAGGTAGGGAGACCCGGGGACATCGACAGGTAGGGTGATATGGGGACATCGAGAGGCAGATAGACCCGGGGACATCGAGAGGTAGAGAGACCCGGGATCATTGAGAGGTCGGGAGATCAGAGGACACCGAGAGGCAGATCGACCCGGGGATATCGAGAGGTAGAGAGACCCCGGGACATCGAGAGGTAGAAAGATCCGAGGACATTGAGAGGCAGAGAGACCCCGGGACATCAAGAGGTAGAGAGACCCGTGGACATCGAGAGGTAGGGAAATCCGAGGACATCGATAGGTAGGGAAATCCGAGGACATCAAGAGGCAGAGAGAACCGGGGACATCGAGAGGCAGAGAGACCCGGGGACATCCAGAGCCAGGGTCGTCGAGAGTTAGGGAGACCCGGGGACATCGAGAGGTAGAGAGACCCGGGGACATCGAGAGGCAGAGAGACCCGGGGACATCGAAAGGTAAAGAGACTCAGGGACATCGAGAGGCAGAGAGACCCGAGGACATCGAGTGGCAGAGAGACTCGGGGACATCGAGAGGCAGAGAGACCCTGGGACATCGAGAGCCAGGGTCGTCGAGAGTTAGAGAGACCCGGGGACATTGAGAGGTAGGGAGACCCGGGGACATCGAGAGGCAGAGAGACCCGGGGTCATCGAGAGGCAGAGAAACCCGGGGTCAACGAGAGGCAGAGAGACCCGGGGACATCGAGTGGTAGGGAGACCCAGGGACATCGAGAGGCAGAGATACCCGGGGACATCGAGAGGCAGAGAGACCCGGGGTCATCGAGAGGCAGAGAGACCAGAGGACATCGAGAGGCAGAGAGACCCGGGGACATCGAGAGGTAGAGAGACCCGGGGACATCGAGAGGCAGAGAGACCAGAGGACATTGAGAGGCAGAGAGACCAGTGGACATCGACAGGCAGAGAGACCCGGGGACATCGAGAGGTAGAGAGACCATGGTCGTCGACAGGGAGAGAGAGTCGGTGACATCGAGAGGCAGATGGACCCGGGGACATCGAGTGGTAGGGAATCTGAGGACATCGAGAGGTAGAGAGACCCAGGATCATCGAGAGGTAGGGAGATCCGATGAAATTGAGAGGAAGAGAGACCTGGGGACATCGAGAGGCAGAGATACCCGGGGACATTGAGAGGTAGAGCGACCCGGGGACAGCGAGAGGTAGGGAGATCCGAGGACATCGAGAGGTAGAGAGACCCGGGGACATCAACAGGCAGAGAGACCTGGGGACTTCGACAGGGAGATAGACCCGGGGACATCGAGAGCCAGGGTCGTCGAGAGTTATTGAGACCCGGGGACATCGAGGTGTGCAGAGACCCAGGGACATCGAAAGGTAGAGAGACCCGGGGACATTGAGAGGCAGATAGACCCGGGGACATCGAGAGGCAGATAGACCCGGGGACATCGAGAGGCAGAGAGAGCCCTGGTCATCGAATGGTAGAGAGACCCAGGGATATCGAGAGGCAGCGAGACCCGGGGACATCGAGAGGCAGACAGACCCGGGGTCGTTGAGAGGTAGGGAGACCCGAGGACATCGAGAGGTAGAGAGACCCTGGGACATCGAGAGCAGGGGTCGTCGAGAGGCAGAGAGACCCGGGGACATCGAGAGGTAGAGAGACCCCGGGACAGCGAGAGGCAGAGAAACCCAGGGGCATCGAGAGGCAGGGAGACCAGAGGACATCGAGAGCTTGAGAGACCCGGGGTCGTCGAGAGGTAGAGTGACCCGAGGACATCGAGAGGTAGAGACCCGGGGACATCGATAGGTAGAGAGACCCGGGGACATCGAGAGTTAGAGAGACCCGCGGACATCGAGAGGCAGAAAAACCCGAGGACATCGAGAGGTAGAGAGTCACGGGGGCATCGAGAGGTAGAGGGACCCGGGGTCATCGAGAGGTAGAGAGAACCGGGGTCATCGAGAGGTAGAGAGATCCAAGGACATCGAGAGCCAGAGAGACCCGGGGAGATCGACAGGCAGATAGACCCGGGGACATCGATAGGCAGAGAGACCCGGGGATATCGAGAGGCAGGGAGATCCGAGGACATCGAGAGGCAGAGAGACCCGGGGACATCGAGAGGTAGAGAGACCCGGGGACATCGACAGGCAGATAGACCCGGGGACATCGATAGGCAGAGAGACCCGGGGATATCGAGAGGCAGGGAGATCCGAGGACATCGAGAGGCAGAGAGACCCGGGGACATCGAGAGGTAGAGAGACCCGGGGACATCGAGAGGCAGAGAGACCCGAGGACAGCGAGAGGCAGAGAGACCCGGGGACATCAAGAGGTTGAGAGACCTGGGGTCATCGAGAGGTCGGGAGATCCGAGGACACCGAGAGGCAGAGAGACCCGGGGACATCAAGAGGTTGAGAGACCTGGGGTCATCGAGAGGTCGGGAGATCCGAGGACACCGAGAGGCAGATAGACCCGGGGACATCGAGAGGCAGAGAAACCCGGGGACATCGAGAGGCAGAGAGACCCGGGGACATTGAGAGCCAGAGAGACCCGGGGAGATCGACAGGCAGATAGACCCGGGGACATCGATAGGCAGAGAGACCCGGGGATATCGAGAGGCTGGGAGATCCGAGGACATCGAGAGGCAGAGAGACCCGGGGACATCGAGAGGTAGGGAGATCCGAGGACATCGAGAGGCAGAGAGACTCGGGGACATCGAGAGGTAGGAAGATCCGAGGACATCGAGAGTTAGAGAGACCCGGGGACATCGAGAGGTTGAGAGACCTGGGGACATCGAGAGATAGAGATACCCGGCGATATCCAGAGGCAGAGAGACCCAGGGAAATCGAGAGTTAGAGAGACCCGGGGACATTGAGAGCAAGAGAGACCCGGGGAGATCGACAGGCAGTTAGACCCGGGGACATCTAGAGGCAGATAGATCCGGGGACATCGAGAGGCAGAGAGACCCGGGGACATCGAGAGGCAGAGAGACCCGGGGACATTGAGAGCCAGAGGGACCCGGGGAGATCGACAGGCAGATAGACCCGGGGACATCGAGAGGCAGAGAGACCCGGGGACATCGAGAGGCAGAGAGACCCGGGGACATTGAGAGCCAGAGGGACCCGGGGAGATCGACAGGCAGATAGACCCGGGGACATCGATAGGCAGAGAGACCCGGGGATATCGAGAGGCAGGGAGATCCGAGGACATCGAGAGGCAGAGAGACCCGGGGACATCGAGAGGTAGGAAGATCCGAGGACATCGAGAGGCAGAGAGACTCGGGGACATCGAGAGCTAGGAAGATCCGAGGACATCGAGAGTTAGAGAGACCCGGGGACATCGAGAGGTTGAGAGACCCGGGGATGTCGAGAGATAGAGAGATCCGGGGACATCGAGAGGTAGGGTGATCTGGGGACATCGAGAGGCAGATAGATCCGGGAACATCGAGAGGTAGAGAGACCCGGGGACATCGAGAGGCAGATAGACCCGGGGACATCGAGAGGCAGAGAGACCCGGGGACATCAAAAGGTAGAGAGACCCGGGGATATCGAGAGGCAGAGAGACCCGTGGACATCGAGAGGTAGAAAGACCCGGGGACATCGAGAGCCGGGGTCGTCGAGAGACAGAGAGACCCGGGGACATCGAGAGGTAGAGGGAGACCCGGGGATATCGAGAGGCAGAGAGACCCTGGGACATCGGGAGGCAGAGAGACCAGGGTATATCGAGAGGTAGAGAGACCCGGGGACATCGAGAGGTAGAGAGACCCGGGGACATTGAGAGGGAAAGAGACATGGGGACATCGAGAGACAGAGAGACCCGGGGACATCGAGAGGCAGAGAGACCCAAGGACATCGAGAGGTAGATAGACCTGAGGACATCGAGAGGCAGAGATACCCGGGAACATCGAGAGCCAGGGTCGTCAAGAGTTAGAGAGACCCGGGGTCATCGAGAGGTAGGGAGATCCGAGGACATCGAGAGGCAGAGAGACTTGGGGACATCGAGACGCAGAGAGATCCGGGATCATCGAGAGGTTGAGAGAGCCGGGGACATTGAGAGTCAGAGAGACCCGGGGACATCTACAGGCAGATAGTCCCGGGGACATCGAGAGGCAGAGAGACCCGGGGACATCGAGAGGTAGGAAGATCCGAGGACATCGAGAGGCAGAGAGACCTGGGGACATCGAGAGGCAGAGAGACCAGAGGACATCGAGAGGCAGAGAGACCAGAGGACATCGAGAGGCAGAGAGACCCGGGGACATTGAGAGGTAGAGAGACCTGGGTCGTCGACAGGGAGAGAGACCCGGGAATATCGAGAGACAGAGAGACCTTGGGACATCGAGAGGCAGAGAGACCCGGGGACATCGAGAGGTAGAGAGACCTGAGGACATCGAGAGGTAGAGAGACCCGGGGATATTGAGAGGCAGAGATACCCGGGGACATCGAGAGGCAGAGAGACCCGGGGTCATCGAGAGCCAGAGAAACCTGGGGTCATCGAGAGGCAGAGAGACCCGGGGACATCGAGAGGTAGGGAGACCCAGGGACATCGAGAGGCAGAGATACCCGGGGACATCGAGAGGCAGAGAGACCTGGGGTCATCGAGAGGCAGAGAAACCCGGGGACATCGAGAGTCAGATAGACCCGGGGACATCGAGAGGTAGGGAGATCTGAGGACATCGAGAGGTAGAGAGACCCAGGATCATCGAGAGTTAGGGAGATCCGAGGAAATCGAGAGGAAGAGAGACCTGAGGACATCGAGAGGCAGAGATACCCGGGGACATTGAGAGGTAGAGAGACCCGTGGACATCGAGAGGTAGGGAAATCCGAGGACATCGATAGGTAGGGAAATCCGAGGACATCAAGAGGTAGAGAGACCCGGGGACATTGAGAGGGAGAGAGACATGGGGACATCGAGAGGCAGAGAGACCCGGGGACATCCAGAGCCAGGGTCGTCGAGAGTTAGGGAGACCCGGGGACATCGAGAGGTAGAGAGACCCGGGGACATCGAGAGGCAGAGAGACCCGGGGACATCGAAAGGTAAAGAGACTCAGGGACATCGAGAGGCAGAGAGATCCGGGGACATCAAGAGGTAGATAGACCTGGAGACATCGATAGGCAGAGATACCCGGGGACAGCGAGAGGTAGGGAGATCCGAGGACATCGAGAGGTAGGGAGACCCGGGGACATCGAGAGGGAGAGAGACCCGGGGACATCGAGAGGGAGAGAGACCCGGGGACATCGAGAGGCAGAGAGACCCGAGGACATCGAGAGACAGAGAGACCCGGGGACATCAAGAGCCAGGGTCGTCGAGAGTTAGAGAGACCCGGGGACATTGAGAGGTAGGGAGACTCGGGGTCATCGAGAGGCAGAGAAACCCGGGGTCATCGAGAGGCAGAGGGACCCGGGGACATCGAGTGGTAGGGAGACCCAGGGACATCGAGAGGCAGAGATAACCGGGGACATCGAGAGGCAGAGAGACCCGGGGTCATCGAGAGGCAGAGAGACCAGAGGACATCGAGAGGCAGAGAGACCCGGGGACATCGAGAGGTAGAGAGACCCGGGGACATCGAGAGGCAGAGAGACCAGAGGACATCGAGAGGCAGAGAGACCAGTGGACATCGACAGGCAGAGAGACCCGGGGACATCGAGAGGTAGAGAGACCTGGGTCGTCGACAGGGAGAGAGACCCGGTGACATCGAGAGGCAGATGGACCCGGGGACATCGAGTGGTAGGGAATCTGAGGACATCGAGAGGTAGAGAGACCCAGGATCATCGAGAGGTAGGGAGATCCGAGGAAATTGAGAGGAAGAGAGACCTGGGGACATCGAGAGGCAGAGATACCCGGGGACATTGAGAGGTAGAGAGACCCGGGGACAGCGAGAGGTAGGGAGATCCGAGGACATCGAGAGGTAGAGAGACCCGGGGACATCAACAGGCAGAGAGACCTGGGGACTTCGACAGGGAGATAGACCCGGGGACATCGAGAGCCAGGGTCGTCGAGAGTTATTGAGACCCGGGGACATCGAGGTGTAGAGAGACCCAGGGACATCGAAAGGTAGAGAGACCCGGGGACATCGAGAGGGAGAGAGACCCGGGGACATCGAGAGGCAGAGAGACCCGAGGACATCGAGAGGCAGAGAGACTCGGGGACATCGAGAGGCAGAGAGACCCGGGGACATCGAGAGCCAGGGTCGTCGAGAGTTAGAGAGACCTGGGGACATTGAGAGGTAGGGAGACCCGGGGACATCGAGAGGCAGAGAGACCCGGGGTCATCGAGAGGCAGAGAAACCCGGGGTCATTGAGAGGCAGAGAGACCAGAGGACATCGAGAGGCAGAGAGACCCGGGGATATCGAGAGGCAGAGAGACCCGAGGAAATCGAGAGGTAGAAAGACCCGGGGACATCGAGAGGTAGAGAGATCCCGTGACATCGAGAGGTAGGGAGATCCGAGGACATCGAGAGGTAGGGAGACCTGGGGACATCGAGAGGTAGAGAGACCCGGGGACATCAACAGGTAGGGTGATATGGGGACATCGAGAGGCAGATAGACCCGGGGACATCGAGAGGTAGGGAGACCCGGGGACATCGACAGGTAGGGTGATATGGGGACATCGAGAGGCAGATAGACCCGGGGACATCGAGAGGTAGAGAGACCCGGGATCATTGAGAGGTCGGGAGATCAGAGGACACCGAGAGGCAGATCGACCCGGGGATATCGAGAGGTAGAGAGACCCCGGGACATCGAGAGGTAGAAAGATCCGAGGACATTGAGAGGCAGAGAGACCCCGGGACATCAAGAGGAAGAGAGACCCGTGGACATCGAGAGGTAGGGAAATCCGAGGACATCGATAGGTAGGGAAATCCGAGGACATCAAGAGGCAGAGAGAACCGGGGACATCGAGAGGCAGAGAGACCCGGGGACATCCAGAGCCAGGGTCGTCGAGAGTTAGGGAGACCCGGGGACATCGAGAGGTAGAGAGACCCGGGGACATCGAGAGGCAGAGAGACCCGGGGACATCGAAAGGTAAAGAGACTCAGGGACATCGAGAGGCAGAGAGACCCGAGGACATCGAGTGGCAGAGAGACTCGGGGACATCGAGAGGCAGAGAGACCCTGGGACATCGAGAGCCAGGGTCGTCGAGAGTTAGAGAGACCCGGGGACATTGAGAGGTAGGGAGACCCGGGGACATCGAGAGGCAGAGAGACCCGGGGTCATCGAGAGGCAGAGAAACCCGGGGTCAACGAGAGGCAGAGAGACCCGGGGACATCGAGTGGTAGGGAGACCCAGGGACATCGAGAGGCAGAGATACCCGGGGACATCGAGAGGCAGAGAGACCCGGGGTCATCGAGAGGCAGAGAGACCAGAGGACATCGAGAGGCAGAGAGACCCGGGGACATCGAGAGGTAGAGAGACCCGGGGACATCGAGAGGCAGAGAGACCAGAGGACATTGAGAGGCAGAGAGACCAGTGGACATCGACAGGCAGAGAGACCCGGGGACATCGAGAGGTAGAGAGACCATGGTCGTCGACAGGGAGAGAGAGTCGGTGACATCGAGAGGCAGATGGACCCGGGGACATCGAGTGGTAGGGAATCTGAGGACATCGAGAGGTAGAGAGACCCAGGATCATCGAGAGGTAGGGAGATCCGAGGAAATTGAGAGGAAGAGAGACCTGGGGACATCGAGAGGCATAGATACCCGGGGACATTGAGAGGTAGAGAGACCCGGGGACAGCGAGAGGTAGGGAGATCCGAGGACATCGAGAGGTAGAGAGACCCGGGGTCATCGGCAGGTCAGGAGATCCGAGGACACCAAGAGACAGAGAGACCCGGGGACATCAACAGGCAGAGAGACCTGGGGACTTCGACAGGGAGATAGACCCGGGGACATCGCGAGCCAGGGTCGTCGAGAGTTATTGAGACCCGGGGACATCGAGGTGTAGAGAGACCCAGGGACATCGAAAGGTAGAGAGACCCGGGGACATTGAGAGGCAGATAGACCCGGGGACATCGAGAGGCAGATAGACCCGGGGACATCGAGAGGCAGAGAGACCCCCGGTCATCGAATGGTATAGAGACCCTGGGAGATCGAGAGGCAGCGAGACCCGGGGACATCGAGAGGCAGATAGACCCGGGGTCGTCGAGAGGCAGAGAGACCCGAGGACATCGAGAGGTAGAGAGACCCGGGGTCATTGAGAGGTTGGGAGATCTGAGGACACCGAGAGGCAGAGAGACCCGGGGCCATCGACAGGCAGAGAGACCCGGGGACATCAACAGCCAGATAGACCCGGGGACATCGAGAGCCAGGGTCGTTGAGAGTTATTGAGACCCGGGGACATCGAGATGTAGAGAGACCCGGGGACATTGAAAGGTAGAGAGACCCGGGGACATCGAGAGCCAGGGTCGTTGAGAGTTATTGAGACCCGGGGACATCGAGATGTAGAGAGACCCGGGGACATTGAAAGGTAGAGAGACCCGGGGACATCGAGAGGCAGAGAGACCCGGGATCATCGAGAGGTCGGGAGATCAGAGGACACCGAGAGGCAGATAGACCCGGGGATATCGAGAGGTAGAGAGACCCCGGGACATCGAGAGGTAGAAAGATCCGAGGACATTGAGAGGCAGAGAGACCCCGGGACATCAAGAGGTAGAGAGACCCGTGGACATCGAGAGGTAGGGAAATCCGAGGACATCGATAGGTAGGGAAATCCGAGGACATCAAGAGGTAGAGAGACCCGGGGACATTGAGAGGGAGAGAGACATGGGGACATCGAGAGGCAGAGAGACCCGGGGACATCCAGAGCCAGGGTCGTCGAGAGTTAGGGAGACCCGGGGACATCGAGAGGTAGAGAGACCCGGGGACATCGAGAGGCAGAGAGACCCGGGGACATCGAAAGGTAAAGAGACTCAGGGACATCGAGAGGCAGAGAGATCCGGGGACATCAAGAGGTAGATAGACCTGGAGACATCGATAGGCAGAGATACCCGGGGACAGCGAGAGGTAGGGAGATCCGAGGACATCGAGAGGTAGGGAGACCCGGGGACATCGAGAGGGAGAGAGACCCGGGGACATCGAGAGGGAGAGAGACCCGGGGACATCGAGAGGCAGAGAGACCCGAGGACATCGAGAGACAGAGAGACCCGGGTACATCGAGAGCCAGGGTCGTCGAGAGTTAGAGAGACCCGGGGACATTGAGAGGTAGGGAGACTCGGGGTCATCGAGAGGCAGAGAAACCCGGGGTCATCGAGAGGCAGAGGGACCCGGGGACATCGAGTGGTAGGGAGACCCAGGGACATCGAGAGGCAGAGATAACCGGGGACATCGAGAGGCAGAGAGACCCGGGGTCATCGAGAGGCAGAGAGACCAGAGGACATCGAGAGGCAGAGAGACCAGTGGACATCGACAGGCAGAGAGACCCGGGGACATCGAGAGGTAGAGAGACCTGGGGACTTCGACAGGGAGATAGACCCGGGGACATCGAGAGCCAGGGTCGTCGAGAGTTATTGAGACCCGGGGACATCGAGGTGTAGAGAGACCCAGGGACATCGAAAGGTAGAGAGACCCGGGGACATCGAGAGGGAGAGAGACCCGGGGACATCGAGAGGCAGAGAGACCCGAGGACATCGAGAGGCAGAGAGACTCGGGGACATCGAGAGGCAGAGAGACCCGGGGACATCGAGAGCCAGGGTCGTCGAGAGTTAGAGAGACCTGGGGACATTGAGAGGTAGGGAGACCCGGGGACATCGAGAGGCAGAGAGACCCGGGGTCATCGAGAGGCAGAGAAACCCGGGGTCATTGAGAGGCAGAGAGACCAGAGGACATCGAGAGGCAGAGAGACCCGGGGATATCGAGAGGCAGAGAGACCCGAGGAAATCGAGAGGTAGAAAGACCCGGGGACATCGAGAGGTAGAGAGATCCCGTGACATCGAGAGGTAGGGAGATCCGAGGACATCGAGAGGTAGGGAGACCTGGGGACATCGAGAGGTAGAGAGACCCGGGGACATCAACAGGTAGGGTGATATGGGGACATCGAGAGGCAGATAGACCCGGGGACATCGAGAGGTAGGGAGACCCGGGGACATCGACAGGTAGGGTGATATGGGGACATCGAGAGGCAGATAGACCCGGGGACATCGAGAGGTAGAGAGACCCGGGATCATTGAGAGGTCGGGAGATCAGAGGACACCGAGAGGCAGATCGACCCGGGGATATCGAGAGGTAGAGAGACCCCGGGACATCGAGAGGTAGAAAGATCCGAGGACATTGAGAGGCAGAGAGACCCCGGGACATCAAGAGGTAGAGAGACCCGTGGACATCGAGAGGTAGGGAAATCCGAGGACATCGATAGGTAGGGAAATCCGAGGACATCAAGAGGCAGAGAGAACCGGGGACATCGAGAGGCAGAGAGACCCGGGGACATCCAGAGCCAGGGTCGTCGAGAGTTAGGGAGACCCGGGGACATCGAGAGGTAGAGAGACCCGGGGACATCGAGAGGCAGAGAGACCCGGGGACATCGAAAGGTAAAGAGACTCAGGGACATCGAGAGGCAGAGAGACCCGAGGACATCGAGTGGCAGAGAGACTCGGGGACATCGAGAGGCAGAGAGACCCTGGGACATCGAGAGCCAGGGTCGTCGAGAGTTAGAGAGACCCGGGGACATTGAGAGGTAGGGAGACCCGGGGACATCGAGAGGCAGAGAGACCCGGGGTCATCGAGAGGCAGAGAAACCCGGGGTCAACGAGAGGCAGAGAGACCCGGGGACATCGAGTGGTAGGGAGACCCAGGGACATCGAGAGGCAGAGATACCCGGGGACATCGAGAGGCAGAGAGACCCGGGGTCATCGAGAGGCAGAGAGACCAGAGGACATCGAGAGGCAGAGAGACCCGGGGACATCGAGAGGTAGAGAGACCCGGGGACATCGAGAGGCAGAGAGACCAGAGGACATTGAGAGGCAGAGAGACCAGTGGACATCGACAGGCAGAGAGACCCGGGGACATCGAGAGGTAGAGAGACCATGGTCGTCGACAGGGAGAGAGAGTCGGTGACATCGAGAGGCAGATGGACCCGGGGACATCGAGTGGTAGGGAATCTGAGGACATCGAGAGGTAGAGAGACCCAGGATCATCGAGAGGTAGGGAGATCCGATGAAATTGAGAGGAAGAGAGACCTGGGGACATCGAGAGGCAGAGATACCCGGGGACATTGAGAGGTAGAGCGACCCGGGGACAGCGAGAGGTAGGGAGATCCGAGGACATCGAGAGGTAGAGAGACCCGGGGACATCAACAGGCAGAGAGACCTGGGGACTTCGACAGGGAGATAGACCCGGGGACATCGAGAGCCAGGGTCGTCGAGAGTTATTGAGACCCGGGGACATCGAGGTGTGCAGAGACCCAGGGACATCGAAAGGTAGAGAGACCCGGGGACATTGAGAGGCAGATAGACCCGGGGACATCGAGAGGCAGATAGACCCGGGGACATCGAGAGGCAGAGAGAGCCCTGGTCATCGAATGGTAGAGAGACCCAGGGATATCGAGAGGCAGCGAGACCCGGGGACATCGAGAGGCAGACAGACCCGGGGTCGTTGAGAGGTAGGGAGACCCGAGGACATCGAGAGGTAGAGAGACCCTGGGACATCGAGAGCAGGGGTCGTCGAGAGGCAGAGAGACCCGGGGACATCGAGAGGTAGAGAGACCCCGGGACAGCGAGAGGCAGAGAAACCCAGGGGCATCGAGAGGCAGGGAGACCAGAGGACATCGAGAGCTTGAGAGACCCGGGGTCGTCGAGAGGTAGAGTGACCCGAGGACATCGAGAGGTAGAGACCCGGGGACATCGATAGGTAGAGAGACCCGGGGACATCGAGAGTTAGAGAGACCCGCGGACATCGAGAGGCAGAAAAACCCGAGGACATCGAGAGGTAGAGAGTCACGGGGGCATCGAGAGGTAGAGGGACCCGGGGTCATCGAGAGGTAGAGAGAACCGGGGTCATCGAGAGGTAGAGAGATCCAAGGACATCGAGAGCCAGAGAGACCCGGGGAGATCGACAGGCAGATAGACCCGGGGACATCGATAGGCAGAGAGACCCGGGGATATCGAGAGGCAGGGAGATCCGAGGACATCGAGAGGCAGAGAGACCCGGGGACATCGAGAGGTAGAGAGACCCGGGGACATCGACAGGCAGATAGACCCGGGGACATCGATAGGCAGAGAGACCCGGGGATATCGAGAGGCAGGGAGATCCGAGGACATCGAGAGGCAGAGAGACCCGGGGACATCGAGAGGTAGAGAGACCCGGGGACATCGAGAGGCAGAGAGACCCGAGGACAGCGAGAGGCAGAGAGACCCGGGGACATCAAGAGGTTGAGAGACCTGGGGTCATCGAGAGGTCGGGAGATCCGAGGACACCGAGAGGCAGAGAGACCCGGGGACATCAAGAGGTTGAGAGACCTGGGGTCATCGAGAGGTCGGGAGATCCGAGGACACCGAGAGGCAGATAGACCCGGGGACATCGAGAGGCAGAGAAACCCGGGGACATCGAGAGGCAGAGAGACCCGGGGACATTGAGAGCCAGAGAGACCCGGGGAGATCGACAGGCAGATAGACCCGGGGACATCGATAGGCAGAGAGACCCGGGGATATCGAGAGGCTGGGAGATCCGAGGACATCGAGAGGCAGAGAGACCCGGGGACATTGAGAGGTAGGGAGATCCGAGGACATCGAGAGGCAGAGAGACTCGGGGACATCGAGAGGTAGGAAGATCCGAGGACATCGAGAGTTAGAGAGACCCGGGGACATCGAGAGGTTGAGAGACCTGGGGACATCGAGAGATAGAGATACCCGGCGATATCCAGAGGCAGAGAGACCCGGGGAAATCGAGAGTTAGAGAGACCCGGGGACATTGAGAGCAAGAGAGACCCGGGGAGATCGACAGGCAGTTAGACCCGGGGACATCTAGAGGCAGATAGATCCGGGGACATCGAGAGGCAGAGAGACCCGGGGACATCGAGAGGCAGAGAGACCCGGGGACATTGAGAGCCAGAGGGACCCGGGGAGATCGACAGGCAGATAGACCCGGGGACATCGAGAGGCAGAGAGACCCGGGGACATCGAGAGGCAGAGAGACCCGGGGACATTGAGAGCCAGAGGGACCCGGGGAGATCGACAGGCAGATAGACCCGGGGACATCGATAGGCAGAGAGACCCGGGGATATCGAGAGGCAGGGAGATCCGAGGACATCGAGAGGCAGAGAGACCCGGGGACATCGAGAGGTAGGAAGATCCGAGGACATCGAGAGGCAGAGAGACTCGGGGACATCGAGAGCTAGGAAGATCCGAGGACATCGAGAGTTAGAGAGACCCGGGGACATCGAGAGGTTGAGAGACCCGGGGATGTCGAGAGATAGAGAGATCCGGGGACATCGAGAGGTAGGGTGATCTGGGGACATCGAGAGGCAGATAGATCCGGGAACATCGAGAGGTAGAGAGACCCGGGGACATCGAGAGGCAGATAGACCCGGGGACATCGAGAGGCAGAGAGACCCGGGGACATCAAAAGGTAGAGAGACCCGGGGATATCGAGAGGCAGAGAGACCCGTGGACATCGAGAGGTAGAAAGACCCGGGGACATCGAGAGCCGGGGTCGTCGAGAGACAGAGAGACCCGGGGACATCGAGAGGTAGAGGGAGACCCGGGGATATCGAGAGGCAGAGAGACCCTGGGACATCGGGAGGCAGAGAGACCAGGGTATATCGAGAGGTAGAGAGACCCGGGGACATCGAGAGGTAGAGAGACCCGGGGACATTGAGAGGGAAAGAGACATGGGGACATCGAGAGACAGAGAGACCCGGGGACATCGAGAGGCAGAGAGACCCAAGGACATCGAGAGGTAGATAGACCTGAGGACATCGAGAGGCAGAGATACCCGGGAACATCGAGAGCCAGGGTCGTCAAGAGTTAGAGAGACCCGGGGTCATCGAGAGGTAGGGAGATCCGAGGACATCGAGAGGCAGAGAGACTTGGGGACATCGAGACGCAGAGAGATCCGGGATCATCGAGAGGTTGAGAGAGCCGGGGACATTGAGAGTCAGAGAGACCCGGGGACATCTACAGGCAGATAGTCCCGGGGACATCGAGAGGCAGAGAGACCCGGGGACATCGAGAGGTAGGAAGATCCGAGGACATCGAGAGGCAGAGAGACCTGGGGACATCGAGAGGCAGAGAGACCAGAGGACATCGAGAGGCAGAGAGACCAGAGGACATCGAGAGGCAGAGAGACCCGGGGACATTGAGAGGTAGAGAGACCTGGGTCGTCGACAGGGAGAGAGACCCGGGAATATCGAGAGACAGAGAGACCTTGGGACATCGAGAGGCAGAGAGACCCGGGGACATCGAGAGGTAGAGAGACCTGAGGACATCGAGAGGTAGAGAGACCCGGGGATATTGAGAGGCAGAGATACCCGGGGACATCGAGAGGCAGAGAGACCCGGGGTCATCGAGAGCCAGAGAAACCTGGGGTCATCGAGAGGCAGAGAGACCCGGGGACATCGAGAGGTAGGGAGACCCAGGGACATCGAGAGGCAGAGATACCCGGGGACATCGAGAGGCAGAGAGACCTGGGGTCATCGAGAGGCAGAGAAACCCGGGGACATCGAGAGTCAGATAGACCCGGGGACATCGAGAGGTAGGGAGATCTGAGGACATCGAGAGGTAGAGAGACCCAGGATCATCGAGAGTTAGGGAGATCCGAGGAAATCGAGAGGAAGAGAGACCTGAGGACATCGAGAGGCAGAGATACCCGGGGACATTGAGAGGTAGAGAGACCCGTGGACATCGAGAGGTAGGGAAATCCGAGGACATCGATAGGTAGGGAAATCCGAGGACATCAAGAGGTAGAGAGACCCGGGGACATTGAGAGGGAGAGAGACATGGGGACATCGAGAGGCAGAGAGACCCGGGGACATCCAGAGCCAGGGTCGTCGAGAGTTAGGGAGACCCGGGGACATCGAGAGGTAGAGAGACCCGGGGACATCGAGAGGCAGAGAGACCCGGGGACATCGAAAGGTAAAGAGACTCAGGGACATCGAGAGGCAGAGAGATCCGGGGACATCAAGAGGTAGATAGACCTGGAGACATCGATAGGCAGAGATACCCGGGGACAGCGAGAGGTAGGGAGATCCGAGGACATCGAGAGGTAGGGAGACCCGGGGACATCGAGAGGGAGAGAGACCCGGGGACATCGAGAGGGAGAGAGACCCGGGGACATCGAGAGGCAGAGAGACCCGAGGACATCGAGAGACAGAGAGACCCGGGGACATCAAGAGCCAGGGTCGTCGAGAGTTAGAGAGACCCGGGGACATTGAGAGGTAGGGAGACTCGGGGTCATCGAGAGGCAGAGAAACCCGGGGTCATCGAGAGGCAGAGGGACCCGGGGACATCGAGTGGTAGGGAGACCCAGGGACATCGAGAGGCAGAGATAACCGGGGACATCGAGAGGCAGAGAGACCCGGGGTCATCGAGAGGCAGAGAGACCAGAGGACATCGAGAGGCAGAGAGACCCGGGGACATCGAGAGGTAGAGAGACCCGGGGACATCGAGAGGCAGAGAGACCAGAGGACATCGAGAGGCAGAGAGACCAGTGGACATCGACAGGCAGAGAGACCCGGGGACATCGAGAGGTAGAGAGACCTGGGTCGTCGACAGGGAGAGAGACCCGGTGACATCGAGAGGCAGATGGACCCGGGGACATCGAGTGGTAGGGAATCTGAGGACATCGAGAGGTAGAGAGACCCAGGATCATCGAGAGGTAGGGAGATCCGAGGAAATTGAGAGGAAGAGAGACCTGGGGACATCGAGAGGCAGAGATACCCGGGGACATTGAGAGGTAGAGAGACCCGGGGACAGCGAGAGGTAGGGAGATCCGAGGACATCGAGAGGTAGAGAGACCCGGGGACATCAACAGGCAGAGAGACCTGGGGACTTCGACAGGGAGATAGACCCGGGGACATCGAGAGCCAGGGTCGTCGAGAGTTATTGAGACCCGGGGACATCGAGGTGTAGAGAGACCCAGGGACATCGAAAGGTAGAGAGACCCGGGGACATCGAGAGGGAGAGAGACCCGGGGACATCGAGAGGCAGAGAGACCCGAGGACATCGAGAGGCAGAGAGACTCGGGGACATCGAGAGGCAGAGAGACCCGGGGACATCGAGAGCCAGGGTCGTCGAGAGTTAGAGAGACCTGGGGACATTGAGAGGTAGGGAGACCCGGGGACATCGAGAGGCAGAGAGACCCGGGGTCATCGAGAGGCAGAGAAACCCGGGGTCATTGAGAGGCAGAGAGACCAGAGGACATCGAGAGGCAGAGAGACCCGGGGATATCGAGAGGCAGAGAGACCCGAGGAAATCGAGAGGTAGAAAGACCCGGGGACATCGAGAGGTAGAGAGATCCCGTGACATCGAGAGGTAGGGAGATCCGAGGACATCGAGAGGTAGGGAGACCTGGGGACATCGAGAGGTAGAGAGACCCGGGGACATCAACAGGTAGGGTGATATGGGGACATCGAGAGGCAGATAGACCCGGGGACATCGAGAGGTAGGGAGACCCGGGGACATCGACAGGTAGGGTGATATGGGGACATCGAGAGGCAGATAGACCCGGGGACATCGAGAGGTAGAGAGACCCGGGATCATTGAGAGGTCGGGAGATCAGAGGACACCGAGAGGCAGATCGACCCGGGGATATCGAGAGGTAGAGAGACCCGTGGACATCGAGAGGTAGGGAAATCCGAGGACATCGATAGGTAGGGAAATCCGAGGACATCAAGAGGCAGAGAGAACCGGGGACATCGAGAGGCAGAGAGACCCGGGGACATCCAGAGCCAGGGTCGT
This sequence comes from Mobula birostris, assembly GCF_030028105.1. NCBI lineage: Eukaryota > Metazoa > Chordata > Chondrichthyes > Myliobatiformes > Myliobatidae > Mobula > Mobula birostris. The sequence continues at coordinate 23,070 of NW_027276398.1, read as the reverse complement.
CGAGAGTTAGGGAGACCCGGGGACATCGAGAGGTAGAGAGACCCGGGGACATCGAGAGGCAGAGAGACCCGGGGACATCGAAAGGTAAAGAGACTCAGGGACATCGAGAGGCAGAGAGACCCGAGGACATCGAGTGGCAGAGAGACTCGGGGACATCGAGAGGCAGAGAGACCCTGGGACATCGAGAGCCAGGGTCGTCGAGAGTTAGAGAGACCCGGGGACATTGAGAGGTAGGGAGACCCGGGGACATCGAGAGGCAGAGAGACCCGGGGTCATCGAGAGGCAGAGAAACCCGGGGTCAACGAGAGGCAGAGAGACCCGGGGACATCGAGTGGTAGGGAGACCCAGGGACATCGAGAGGCAGAGATACCCGGGGACATCGAGAGGCAGAGAGACCCGGGGTCATCGAGAGGCAGAGAGACCAGAGGACATCGAGAGGCAGAGAGACCCGGGGACATCGAGAGGTAGAGAGACCCGGGGACATCGAGAGGCAGAGAGACCAGAGGACATTGAGAGGCAGAGAGACCAGTGGACATCGACAGGCAGAGAGACCCGGGGACATCGAGAGGTAGAGAGACCATGGTCGTCGACAGGGAGAGAGAGTCGGTGACATCGAGAGGCAGATGGACCCGGGGACATTGAGTGGTAGGGAATCTGAGGACATCGAGAGGTAGAGAGACCCAGGATCATCGAGAGGTAGGGAGATCCGATGAAATTGAGAGGAAGAGAGACCTGGGGACATCGAGAGTCAGAGATACCCGGGGACATTGAGAGGTAGAGAGACCCGGGGACAGCGAGAGGTAGGGAGATCCGAGGACATCGAGAGGTAGAGAGACCCGGGGACATCAACAGGCAGAGAGACCTGGGGACTTCGACAGGGAGATAGACCCGGGGACATCGAGAGCCAGGGTCGTCGAGAGTTATTGAGACCCGGGGACATCGAGGTGTGCAGAGACCCAGGGACATCGAAAGGTAGAGAGACCCGGGGACATTGAGAGGCAGATAGACCCGGGGACATCGAGAGGCAGATAGACCCGGGGACATCGAGAGGCAGAGAGACCCGAGGAAATCGAGAGGTAGAAAGACCCGGGGACATCGAGAGGTAGAGAGATCCCGTGACATCGAGAGGTAGGGAGATCCGAGGACATCGAGAGGTAGGGAGACCTGGGGACATCGAGAGGTAGAGAGACCCGGGGACATCAACAGGTAGGGTGATATGGGGACATCGAGAGGCAGATAGACCCGGGGACATCGAGAGGTAGGGAGACCCGGGGACATCGACAGGTAGGGTGATATGGGGACATCGAGAGGCAGATAGACCCGGGGACATCGAGAGGTAGAGAGACCCGGGATCATTGAGAGGTCGGGAGATCAGAGGACACCGAGAGGCAGATCGACCCGGGGATATCGAGAGGTAGAGAGACCCCGGGACATCGAGAGGTAGAAAGATCCGAGGACATTGAGAGGCAGAGAGACCCCGGGACATCAAGAGGTAGAGAGACCCGTGGACATCGAGAGGTAGGGAAATCCGAGGACATCGATAGGTAGGGAAATCCGAGGACATCAAGAGGCAGAGAGAACCGGGGACATCGAGAGGCAGAGAGACCCGGGGACATCCAGAGCCAGGGTCGTCGAGAGTTAGGGAGACCCGGGGACATCGAGAGGTAGAGAGACCCGGGGACATCGAGAGGCAGAGAGACCCGGGGACATCGAAAGGTAAAGAGACTCAGGGACATCGAGAGGCAGAGAGACCCGAGGACATCGAGTGGCAGAGAGACTCGGGGACATCGAGAGGCAGAGAGACCCTGGGACATCGAGAGCCAGGGTCGTCGAGAGTTAGAGAGACCCGGGGACATTGAGAGGTAGGGAGACCCGGGGACATCGAGAGGCAGAGAGACCCGGGGTCATCGAGAGGCAGAGAAACCCGGGGTCAACGAGAGGCAGAGAGACCCGGGGACATCGAGTGGTAGGGAGACCCAGGGACATCGAGAGGCAGAGATACCCGGGGACATCGAGAGGCAGAGAGACCCGGGGTCATCGAGAGGCAGAGAGACCAGAGGACATCGAGAGGCAGAGAGACCCGGGGACATCGAGAGGTAGAGAGACCCGGGGACATCGAGAGGCAGAGAGACCAGAGGACATTGAGAGGCAGAGAGACCAGTGGACATCGACAGGCAGAGAGACCCGGGGACATCGAGAGGTAGAGAGACCATGGTCGTCGACAGGGAGAGAGAGTCGGTGACATCGAGAGGCAGATGGACCCGGGGACATCGAGTGGTAGGGAATCTGAGGACATCGAGAGGTAGAGAGACCCAGGATCATCGAGAGGTAGGGAGATCCGATGAAATTGAGAGGAAGAGAGACCTGGGGACATCGAGAGGCAGAGATACCCGGGGACATTGAGAGGTAGAGCGACCCGGGGACAGCGAGAGGTAGGGAGATCCGAGGACATCGAGAGGTAGAGAGACCCGGGGACATCAACAGGCAGAGAGACCTGGGGACTTCGACAGGGAGATAGACCCGGGGACATCGAGAGCCAGGGTCGTCGAGAGTTATTGAGACCCGGGGACATCGAGGTGTGCAGAGACCCAGGGACATCGAAAGGTAGAGAGACCCGGGGACATTGAGAGGCAGATAGACCCGGGGACATCGAGAGGCAGATAGACCCGGGGACATCGAGAGGCAGAGAGAGCCCTGGTCATCGAATGGTAGAGAGACCCAGGGATATCGAGAGGCAGCGAGACCCGGGGACATCGAGAGGCAGACAGACCCGGGGTCGTTGAGAGGTAGGGAGACCCGAGGACATCGAGAGGTAGAGAGACCCTGGGACATCGAGAGCAGGGGTCGTCGAGAGGCAGAGAGACCCGGGGACATCGAGAGGTAGAGAGACCCCGGGACAGCGAGAGGCAGAGAAACCCAGGGGCATCGAGAGGCAGGGAGACCAGAGGACATCGAGAGCTTGAGAGACCCGGGGTCGTCGAGAGGTAGAGTGACCCGAGGACATCGAGAGGTAGAGACCCGGGGACATCGATAGGTAGAGAGACCCGGGGACATCGAGAGTTAGAGAGACCCGCGGACATCGAGAGGCAGAAAAACCCGAGGACATCGAGAGGTAGAGAGTCACGGGGGCATCGAGAGGTAGAGGGACCCGGGGTCATCGAGAGGTAGAGAGAACCGGGGTCATCGAGAGGTAGAGAGATCCAAGGACATCGAGAGCCAGAGAGACCCGGGGAGATCGACAGGCAGATAGACCCGGGGACATCGATAGGCAGAGAGACCCGGGGATATCGAGAGGCAGGGAGATCCGAGGACATCGAGAGGCAGAGAGACCCGGGGACATCGAGAGGTAGAGAGACCCGGGGACATCGACAGGCAGATAGACCCGGGGACATCGATAGGCAGAGAGACCCGGGGATATCGAGAGGCAGGGAGATCCGAGGACATCGAGAGGCAGAGAGACCCGGGGACATCGAGAGGTAGAGAGACCCGGGGACATCGAGAGGCAGAGAGACCCGAGGACAGCGAGAGGCAGAGAGACCCGGGGACATCAAGAGGTTGAGAGACCTGGGGTCATCGAGAGGTCGGGAGATCCGAGGACACCGAGAGGCAGAGAGACCCGGGGACATCAAGAGGTTGAGAGACCTGGGGTCATCGAGAGGTCGGGAGATCCGAGGACACCGAGAGGCAGATAGACCCGGGGACATCGAGAGGCAGAGAAACCCGGGGACATCGAGAGGCAGAGAGACCCGGGGACATTGAGAGCCAGAGAGACCCGGGGAGATCGACAGGCAGATAGACCCGGGGACATCGATAGGCAGAGAGACCCGGGGATATCGAGAGGCTGGGAGATCCGAGGACATCGAGAGGCAGAGAGACCCGGGGACATCGAGAGGTAGGGAGATCCGAGGACATCGAGAGGCAGAGAGACTCGGGGACATCGAGAGGTAGGAAGATCCGAGGACATCGAGAGTTAGAGAGACCCGGGGACATCGAGAGGTTGAGAGACCTGGGGACATCGAGAGATAGAGATACCCGGCGATATCCAGAGGCAGAGAGACCCAGGGAAATCGAGAGTTAGAGAGACCCGGGGACATTGAGAGCAAGAGAGACCCGGGGAGATCGACAGGCAGTTAGACCCGGGGACATCTAGAGGCAGATAGATCCGGGGACATCGAGAGGCAGAGAGACCCGGGGACATCGAGAGGCAGAGAGACCCGGGGACATTGAGAGCCAGAGGGACCCGGGGAGATCGACAGGCAGATAGACCCGGGGACATCGAGAGGCAGAGAGACCCGGGGACATCGAGAGGCAGAGAGACCCGGGGACATTGAGAGCCAGAGGGACCCGGGGAGATCGACAGGCAGATAGACCCGGGGACATCGATAGGCAGAGAGACCCGGGGATATCGAGAGGCAGGGAGATCCGAGGACATCGAGAGGCAGAGAGACCCGGGGACATCGAGAGGTAGGAAGATCCGAGGACATCGAGAGGCAGAGAGACTCGGGGACATCGAGAGCTAGGAAGATCCGAGGACATCGAGAGTTAGAGAGACCCGGGGACATCGAGAGGTTGAGAGACCCGGGGATGTCGAGAGATAGAGAGATCCGGGGACATCGAGAGGTAGGGTGATCTGGGGACATCGAGAGGCAGATAGATCCGGGAACATCGAGAGGTAGAGAGACCCGGGGACATCGAGAGGCAGATAGACCCGGGGACATCGAGAGGCAGAGAGACCCGGGGACATCAAAAGGTAGAGAGACCCGGGGATATCGAGAGGCAGAGAGACCCGTGGACATCGAGAGGTAGAAAGACCCGGGGACATCGAGAGCCGGGGTCGTCGAGAGACAGAGAGACCCGGGGACATCGAGAGGTAGAGGGAGACCCGGGGATATCGAGAGGCAGAGAGACCCTGGGACATCGGGAGGCAGAGAGACCAGGGTATATCGAGAGGTAGAGAGACCCGGGGACATCGAGAGGTAGAGAGACCCGGGGACATTGAGAGGGAAAGAGACATGGGGACATCGAGAGACAGAGAGACCCGGGGACATCGAGAGGCAGAGAGACCCAAGGACATCGAGAGGTAGATAGACCTGAGGACATCGAGAGGCAGAGATACCCGGGAACATCGAGAGCCAGGGTCGTCAAGAGTTAGAGAGACCCGGGGTCATCGAGAGGTAGGGAGATCCGAGGACATCGAGAGGCAGAGAGACTTGGGGACATCGAGACGCAGAGAGATCCGGGATCATCGAGAGGTTGAGAGAGCCGGGGACATTGAGAGTCAGAGAGACCCGGGGACATCTACAGGCAGATAGTCCCGGGGACATCGAGAGGCAGAGAGACCCGGGGACATCGAGAGGTAGGAAGATCCGAGGACATCGAGAGGCAGAGAGACCTGGGGACATCGAGAGGCAGAGAGACCAGAGGACATCGAGAGGCAGAGAGACCAGAGGACATCGAGAGGCAGAGAGACCCGGGGACATTGAGAGGTAGAGAGACCTGGGTCGTCGACAGGGAGAGAGACCCGGGAATATCGAGAGACAGAGAGACCTTGGGACATCGAGAGGCAGAGAGACCCGGGGACATCGAGAGGTAGAGAGACCTGAGGACATCGAGAGGTAGAGAGACCCGGGGATATTGAGAGGCAGAGATACCCGGGGACATCGAGAGGCAGAGAGACCCGGGGTCATCGAGAGCCAGAGAAACCTGGGGTCATCGAGAGGCAGAGAGACCCGGGGACATCGAGAGGTAGGGAGACCCAGGGACATCGAGAGGCAGAGATACCCGGGGACATCGAGAGGCAGAGAGACCTGGGGTCATCGAGAGGCAGAGAAACCCGGGGACATCGAGAGTCAGATAGACCCGGGGACATCGAGAGGTAGGGAGATCTGAGGACATCGAGAGGTAGAGAGACCCAGGATCATCGAGAGTTAGGGAGATCCGAGGAAATCGAGAGGAAGAGAGACCTGAGGACATCGAGAGGCAGAGATACCCGGGGACATTGAGAGGTAGAGAGACCCGTGGACATCGAGAGGTAGGGAAATCCGAGGACATCGATAGGTAGGGAAATCCGAGGACATCAAGAGGTAGAGAGACCCGGGGACATTGAGAGGGAGAGAGACATGGGGACATCGAGAGGCAGAGAGACCCGGGGACATCCAGAGCCAGGGTCGTCGAGAGTTAGGGAGACCCGGGGACATCGAGAGGTAGAGAGACCCGGGGACATCGAGAGGCAGAGAGACCCGGGGACATCGAAAGGTAAAGAGACTCAGGGACATCGAGAGGCAGAGAGATCCGGGGACATCAAGAGGTAGATAGACCTGGAGACATCGATAGGCAGAGATACCCGGGGACAGCGAGAGGTAGGGAGATCCGAGGACATCGAGAGGTAGGGAGACCCGGGGACATCGAGAGGGAGAGAGACCCGGGGACATCGAGAGGGAGAGAGACCCGGGGACATCGAGAGGCAGAGAGACCCGAGGACATCGAGAGACAGAGAGACCCGGGGACATCAAGAGCCAGGGTCGTCGAGAGTTAGAGAGACCCGGGGACATTGAGAGGTAGGGAGACTCGGGGTCATCGAGAGGCAGAGAAACCCGGGGTCATCGAGAGGCAGAGGGACCCGGGGACATCGAGTGGTAGGGAGACCCAGGGACATCGAGAGGCAGAGATAACCGGGGACATCGAGAGGCAGAGAGACCCGGGGTCATCGAGAGGCAGAGAGACCAGAGGACATCGAGAGGCAGAGAGACCCGGGGACATCGAGAGGTAGAGAGACCCGGGGACATCGAGAGGCAGAGAGACCAGAGGACATCGAGAGGCAGAGAGACCAGTGGACATCGACAGGCAGAGAGACCCGGGGACATCGAGAGGTAGAGAGACCTGGGTCGTCGACAGGGAGAGAGACCCGGTGACATCGAGAGGCAGATGGACCCGGGGACATCGAGTGGTAGGGAATCTGAGGACATCGAGAGGTAGAGAGACCCAGGATCATCGAGAGGTAGGGAGATCCGAGGAAATTGAGAGGAAGAGAGACCTGGGGACATCGAGAGGCAGAGATACCCGGGGACATTGAGAGGTAGAGAGACCCGGGGACAGCGAGAGGTAGGGAGATCCGAGGACATCGAGAGGTAGAGAGACCCGGGGACATCAACAGGCAGAGAGACCTGGGGACTTCGACAGGGAGATAGACCCGGGGACATCGAGAGCCAGGGTCGTCGAGAGTTATTGAGACCCGGGGACATCGAGGTGTAGAGAGACCCAGGGACATCGAAAGGTAGAGAGACCCGGGGACATCGAGAGGGAGAGAGACCCGGGGACATCGAGAGGCAGAGAGACCCGAGGACATCGAGAGGCAGAGAGACTCGGGGACATCGAGAGGCAGAGAGACCCGGGGACATCGAGAGCCAGGGTCGTCGAGAGTTAGAGAGACCTGGGGACATTGAGAGGTAGGGAGACCCGGGGACATCGAGAGGCAGAGAGACCCGGGGTCATCGAGAGGCAGAGAAACCCGGGGTCATTGAGAGGCAGAGAGACCAGAGGACATCGAGAGGCAGAGAGACCCGGGGATATCGAGAGGCAGAGAGACCCGAGGAAATCGAGAGGTAGAAAGACCCGGGGACATCGAGAGGTAGAGAGATCCCGTGACATCGAGAGGTAGGGAGATCCGAGGACATCGAGAGGTAGGGAGACCTGGGGACATCGAGAGGTAGAGAGACCCGGGGACATCAACAGGTAGGGTGATATGGGGACATCGAGAGGCAGATAGACCCGGGGACATCGAGAGGTAGGGAGACCCGGGGACATCGACAGGTAGGGTGATATGGGGACATCGAGAGGCAGATAGACCCGGGGACATCGAGAGGTAGAGAGACCCGGGATCATTGAGAGGTCGGGAGATCAGAGGACACCGAGAGGCAGATCGACCCGGGGATATCGAGAGGTAGAGAGACCCCGGGACATCGAGAGGTAGAAAGATCCGAGGACATTGAGAGGCAGAGAGACCCCGGGACATCAAGAGGAAGAGAGACCCGTGGACATCGAGAGGTAGGGAAATCCGAGGACATCGATAGGTAGGGAAATCCGAGGACATCAAGAGGCAGAGAGAACCGGGGACATCGAGAGGCAGAGAGACCCGGGGACATCCAGAGCCAGGGTCGTCGAGAGTTAGGGAGACCCGGGGACATCGAGAGGTAGAGAGACCCGGGGACATCGAGAGGCAGAGAGACCCGGGGACATCGAAAGGTAAAGAGACTCAGGGACATCGAGAGGCAGAGAGACCCGAGGACATCGAGTGGCAGAGAGACTCGGGGACATCGAGAGGCAGAGAGACCCTGGGACATCGAGAGCCAGGGTCGTCGAGAGTTAGAGAGACCCGGGGACATTGAGAGGTAGGGAGACCCGGGGACATCGAGAGGCAGAGAGACCCGGGGTCATCGAGAGGCAGAGAAACCCGGGGTCAACGAGAGGCAGAGAGACCCGGGGACATCGAGTGGTAGGGAGACCCAGGGACATCGAGAGGCAGAGATACCCGGGGACATCGAGAGGCAGAGAGACCCGGGGTCATCGAGAGGCAGAGAGACCAGAGGACATCGAGAGGCAGAGAGACCCGGGGACATCGAGAGGTAGAGAGACCCGGGGACATCGAGAGGCAGAGAGACCAGAGGACATTGAGAGGCAGAGAGACCAGTGGACATCGACAGGCAGAGAGACCCGGGGACATCGAGAGGTAGAGAGACCATGGTCGTCGACAGGGAGAGAGAGTCGGTGACATCGAGAGGCAGATGGACCCGGGGACATCGAGTGGTAGGGAATCTGAGGACATCGAGAGGTAGAGAGACCCAGGATCATCGAGAGGTAGGGAGATCCGATGAAATTGAGAGGAAGAGAGACCTGGGGACATCGAGAGGCAGAGATACCCGGGGACATTGAGAGGTAGAGAGACCCGGGGACAGCGAGAGGTAGGGAGATCCGAGGACATCGAGAGGTAGAGAGACCCGGGGACATCAACAGGCAGAGAGACCTGGGGACTTCGACAGGGAGATAGACCCGGGGACATCGAGAGCCAGGGTCGTCGAGAGTTATTGAGACCCGGGGACATCGAGGTGTGCAGAGACCCAGGGACATCGAAAGGTAGAGAGACCCGGGGACATCAACAGGCAGAGAGACCTGGGGACTTCGACAGGGAGATAGACCCGGGGACATCGAGAGCCAGGGTCGTCGAGAGTTATTGAGACCCGGGGACATCGAGGTGTGCAGAGACCCAGGGACATCGAAAGGTAGAGAGACCCGGGGACATTGAGAGGCAGATAGACCCGGGGACATCGAGAGGCAGATAGACCCGGGGACATCGAGAGGCAGAGACAGCCCTGGTCATCGAATGGTAGAGAGACCCAGGGATATCGAGAGGCAGCGAGACCCGGGGACATCGAGAGGCAGACAGACCCGGGGTCGTCGAGAGGTAGGGAGACCCGAGGACATCGAGAGGTAGAGAGACCCTGGGACATCGAGAGCAGGGGTCGTCGAGAGGCAGAGAGACCCGGGGACATCGAGAGGTAGAGAGACCCCGGGACAGCGAGAGGCAGAGAAACCCGGGGGCATCGAGAGGCAGGGAGACCAGAGGACATCGAGAGCTTGAGAGACCTGGGGACTTCGAGAGGTAGAGAGACCCGGGGACATCGAGAGGTAGAGAGACTCAGGGACATCGAGAGGGATATAGCCCGGGGACATCGAGAGGCAGAGAGACCCGGGGTCGTCGAGAGGTAGAGTGACCCGAGGACATCGAGAGGTAGAGACCCGGGGACATCGATAGGTAGAGAGACCCGGGGACATCGAGAGTTAGAGAGACCCGCGGACATCGAGAGGCAGAAAAACCCGAGGACATCGAGAGGTAGAGAGTCACGGGGGCATCGAGAGGTAGAGGGACCCGGGGTCATCGAGAGGTAGAGAGAACCGGGGTCATCGAGAGGTAGAGAGATCCAAGGACATCGAGAGCCAGAGAGACCCGGGGAGATCGACAGGCAGATAGACCCGGGGACATCGATAGGCAGAGAGACCCGGGGATATCGAGAGGCAGGGAGATCCGAGGACATCGAGAGGCAGAGAGACCCGGGGACATCGAGAGGTAGAGAGACCCGGGGACATCGACAGGCAGATAGACCCGGGGACATCGATAGGCAGAGAGACCCGGGGATATCGAGAGGCAGGGAGATCCGAGGACATCGAGAGGCAGAGAGACCCGGGGACATCGAGAGGTAGAGAGACCCGGGGACATCGAGAGGCAGAGAGACCCGAGGACAGCGAGAGGCAGAGAGACCCGGGGACATCAAGAGGTTGAGAGACCTGGGGTCATCGAGAGGTCGGGAGATCCGAGGACACCGAGAGGCAGAGAGACCCGGGGACATCAAGAGGTTGAGAGACCTGGGGTCATCGAGAGGTCGGGAGATCCGAGGACACCGAGAGGCAGATAGACCCGGGGACATCGAGAGGCAGAGAAACCCGGGGACATCGAGAGGCAGAGAGACCCGGGGACATTGAGAGCCAGAGAGACCCGGGGAGATCGACAGGCAGATAGACCCGGGGACATCGATAGGCAGAGAGACCCGGGGATATCGAGAGGCTGGGAGATCCGAGGACATCGAGAGGCAGAGAGACCCGGGGACATCGAGAGGTAGGGAGATCCGAGGACATCGAGAGGCAGAGAGACTCAGGGACATCGAGAGGTAGGAAGATCCGAGGACATCGAGAGTTAGAGAGACCCGGGGACATCGAGAGGTTGAGAGACCTGGGGACATCGAGAGATAGAGATACCCGGCGATATCCAGAGGCAGAGAGACCCGGGGAAATCGAGAGTTAGAGAGACCCGGGGACATTGAGAGCAAGAGAGACCCGGGGAGATCGACAGGCAGTTAGACCCGGGGACATCTAGAGGCAGATAGATCCGGGGACATCGAGAGGCAGAGAGACCCGGGGACATCGAGAGGCAGAGAGACCCGGGGACATTGAGAGCCAGAGGGACCCGGGGAGATCGACAGGCAGATAGACCCGGGGACATCGAGAGGCAGAGAGACCCGGGGACATCGAGAGGCAGAGAGACCCGGGGACATTGAGAGCCAGAGGGACCCGGGGGAGATCGACAGGCAGATAGACCCGGGGACATCGATAGGCAGAGAGACCCGGGGATATCGAGAAGCAGGGAGATCCGAGGACATCGAGAGGCAGAGAGACTCGGGGACATCGAGAGGTAGGAAGATCCGAGGACATCGAGAGGCAGAGAGACTCGGGGACATCGAGAGCTAGGAAGATCCGAGGACATCGAGAGTTAGAGAGACCCGGGGACATCGAGAGGTTGAGAGACCCGGGGATGTCGAGAGATAGAGAGATCCGGGGACATCGAGAGGTAGGGTGATCTGGGGACATCGAGAGGCAGATAGATCCGGGAACATCGAGAGGTAGAGAGACCCGGGGACATCGAGAGGCAGATAGACCCGGGGACATCGAGAGGCAGAGAGACCCGGGGACATCAAAAGGTAGAGAGACCCGGGGATATCGAGAGGCAGAGAGACCCGTGGACATCGAGAGGTAGAAAGACCCGGGGACATCGAGAGCCGGGGTCGTCGAGAGACAGAGAGACCCGGGGACATCGAGAGGTAGAGGGAGACCCGGGGATATCGAGAGGCAGAGAGACCCTGGGACATCGAGAGGCAGAGAGACCAGGGTATATCGAGAGGTAGAGAGACCCGGGGACATCGAGAGGTAGAGAGACCCGGGGACATCGAGAGGTCGAGAGACCCGGGGTCATCGAGAGATAGAGATACCCGGGGATATCCAGAGGCAGATAGACCCGGGGACATCGATAGGCAGAGAGACCCGGGGATATCGAGAGGCTGGGAGATCCGAGGACATCGAGAGGCAGAGAGACCCGGGGACATCGAGAGGTAGGGAGATCCGAGGACATCGAGAGGCAGAGAGACTCGGGGACATCGAGAAGTAGGAAGATCCGAGGACATCGAGAGTTAGAGAGACCCGGGGACATCGAGAGGTTGAGAGACCTGGGGACATCGAGAGATAGAGATACCCGGCGATATCCAGAGGCAGAGAGACCCGGGGAAATCGAGAGTTAGAGAGACCCGGGGACATTGAGAGCAAGAGAGACCCGGGGAGATCGACAGGCAGTTAGACCCGGGGACATCTAGAGGCAGATAGATCCGGGGACATCGAGAGGCAGAGAGACCCGGGGACATCGAGAGGCAGAGAGACCCGGGGACATTGAGAGCCAGAGGGACCCGGGGAGATCGACAGGCAGATAGACCCGGGGACATCGAGAGGCAGAGAGACCCGGGGACATCGAGAGGCAGAGAGACCCGGGGACATTGAGAGCCAGAGGGACCCGGGGAGATCGACAGGCAGATAGACCCGGGGACATCGATAGGCAGAGAGACCCGGGGATATCGAGAGGCAGGGAGATCCGAGGACATCGAGAGGCAGAGAGACTCGGGGACATCGAGAGGTAGGAAGATCCGAGGACATCGAGAGGCAGAGAGACTCGGGGACATCGAGAGCTAGGAAGATCCGAGGACATCGAGAGTTAGAGAGACCCGGGGACATCGAGAGGTTGAGAGACCCGGGGATGTCGAGAGATAGAGAGATCCGGGGACATCGAGAGGTAGGGTGATCTGGGGACATCGAGAGGCAGATAGATCCGGGAACATCGAGAGGTAGAGAGACCCGGGGACATCGAGAGGCAGATAGACCCGGGGACATCGAGAGGCAGAGAGACCCGGGGACATCAAAAGGTAGAGAGACCCGGGGATATCGAGAGGCAGAGAGACCCGTGGACATCGAGAGGTAGAAAGACCCGGGGACATCGAGAGCCGGGGTCGTCGAGAGACAGAGAGACCCGGGGACATCGAGAGGTAGAGGGAGACCCGGGGATATCGAGAGGCAGAGAGACCCTGGGACATCGAGAGGCAGAGAGACCAGGGTATATCGAGAGGTAGAGAGACCCGGGGACATCGAGAGGTAGAGAGACCCGGGGACATCGAGAGGTCGAGAGACCCGGGGTCATCGAGAGATAGAGATACCCGGGGATATCCAGAGGCAGAGAGACCCGGGGAAATCGAGAGGTAGAGAGACCCGGGGACATTGAGAGCAAGAGAGACCCGGGGAGATCGACAGGCAGTTAGACCCGGGGACATCGAGAGGCAGAGAGATCCAGGGACATCGAGAGGCAGAGAGACCCGGGGACATCAAGAGGCAGAGAGACCCGGGGACATTGAGAGGGAAAGAGACATGGGGACATCGAGAGACAGAACCCGGGGACATCGAGAGGCAGAGAGACCCAAGGACATCGAGAGGTAGATAGACCTGAGGACATCGAGAGGCAGAGATACCCGGGAACATCGAGAGCCAGGGTCGTCAAGAGTTAGAGAGACCCGGGGTCATCGAGAGGTAGGGAGATCCGAGGACATCGAGAGGCAGAGAGACTTGGGGACATCGAGACGCAGAGAGATCCGGGATCATCGAGAGGTTGAGAGAGCCGGGGACATTGAGAGTCAGAGAGGACCCGGGGACATCTACAGGCAGATAGTCCCGGGGACATCGAGAGGCAGAGAGACCCGGGGACATCGAGAGGTAGGAAGATCCGAGGACATCGAGAGGCAGAGAGACCTGGGGACATCGAGAGGCAGAGAGACCAGAGGACATCGAGAGGCAGAGAGACCAGAGGACATCGAGAGGCAGAGAGACCCGGGGATATTGAGAGGTAGAGAGACCTGGGTCGTCGACAGGGAGAGAGACCCGGGAATATCGAGAGACAGAGAGACCTTGGACATCGAGAGGCAGAGAGACCCGGGGACATCGAGAGGTAGAGAGACCTGAGGACATCGAGAGTAGAGAGACCCGGGGATATTGAGAGGCAGAGATACCCGGGGACATCGAGAGGCAGAGAGACCCGGGGTCATCGAGAGCCAGAGAAACCTGGGGTCATCGAGAGGCAGAGAGACCCGGGGACATCGAGAGGTAGGGAGACCCAGGGACATCGAGAGGCAGAGATACCCGGGGACATCGAGAGGCAGAGAGACCTGGGTCATCGAGAGGCAGAGAAACCTGGGGACATCGAGAGTCAGATAGACCCGGGGACATCGAGAGGTAGGGAGATCTGAGGACATCGAGAGGTAGAGAGACCCAGGATCATCGAGAGTTAGGGAGATCCGAGGAAATCGAGAGGAAGAGAGACCTGAGGACATCGAGAGGCAGAGATACCCGGGGACATTGAGAGGTAGAGAGACCCGGGACAGCGAGAGGTAGGGAGATCCGAGGACATCGAGAGGTAGGGAGATCCGAGGACATCGAGAGGTAGGGAGACCCGGGGACATCGAGAGGTAGAGAGACCCGGGGACATTGACAGGTAGGGTGATATGGGGACATCAAGAGGCAGATAGACCCGGGGACATCGTGAGGTAGGGAGACCTGGGGACATTGAGAGGTAGAGAGACCCGGGGACATCGACAGGTAGGGTGATATGGGGACATCGAGAGGCAGATAGACCCGGGGACATCGAGAGGTAGAGAGACCCGGGATCATCGAGAGGTCGGGAGATCAGAGGACACCGAGAGGCAGATAGACCCGGGGACATCGAGAGGTAGAGAGACCCCGGGACATCGAGAGGTAGAAAGATTCGAGGACATTGAGAGGCAGAGAGACCCCGGGACATCAAGAGGTAGAGAGACCCGTGGACATCGAGAGGTAGGTAAATCGAGGACATCGATAGGTAGGGAAATCCGAGGACATCAAGAGGTAGAGAGACCCGGGACATTGAGAGGGAGAGAGACATGGGGACATCGAGAGGCAGAGAGACCCGGGGACATCCAGAGCCAGGGTCGTCGAGAGTTAGGGAGACCCGGGGACATCGAAAGGTAAAGAGACTCAGGGACATCGAGAGGCAGAGAGACCCGTGGACATCGAGAGGTAGAAAGACCGGGGACATTGAGCGCCGGGGTCGTCGAGAGGCAGAGAGACCCGGGGACATCGAGAGGTAGAGAGAGACCCGGGGATATCGAGTGGCAGAGAGACCCTGGGACATCGAGAGGCAGAGAGACCAGGGTATATCGAGAGGTCGAGAGACCCGGGGACATCGAGAGATAGAGATACCCGGGGAAATCCAGAGGCAGAGAGACCCGGGGAAATCGAGAGGTAGAGAGACCCGGGGACATTGAGAGCAAGAGAGACCCGGGGAGATCGACAGGCAGTTAGACCCGGGGACATCGAGAGGCAGAGAGATCCGGGGACATCGAGAGGCAGAGAGACCTGGGGACATCGAGAGGCAGAGAGACCCGGGGACTTTGAGAGGCAGAGAGACCCGGGGTCGTCGACAGGAAGAGAGACCCGGGGATATCCAGAGGCAGAGAGACCCAGGGAAATCGAGGGGTAGAGAGACCCGGGGACATCGAGAGGTAGACAGACCCGAGGACATCGAGAGGTAGAGATACCCGGGGACATCGACAGGCAGAGAGACCCGGAGACATGAACAGGCAGAGAGACCCGGGGACATCGAGAGCCAGGGTCGTTGAGAGTTATTGAGACCCGGGGACATCGAGATGTAGAGAGACCCGGGGTCATCAAGAAGCAGATAGACCCGGGGACATCGAGAGGCAGATAGACCCGGGACATCGAGAGGCAGAGAGAGCCCCGGTCATCGAATGGTAGAGAGACCCAGGGATATCGAGAGGCAGCGAGACCCGGGGACTTCGAGAGGCAGATAGACCCGGGTCGTCGAGAGGTAGAGAGACCCGAGGACATCGAGAGGTAGAGATACCCGGGGACATCGACAGGCAGATAGACACGGGGACATCGAGAGGCAGAGAGACCCGAGGACATCGAGAGGTAGAGAGACCCGGGGACATCGAGAGCGGGGGTCGTCGAGAGGCAGAGAGACCCAGGGACATCGAGAGGTAGAGAGACCCGGGGACAGCGAGAGGCAGAGAAACACGGGGTCATCGAGAGCAGAGAGACCCGAGGACATCGAGAGGTAGAGAGACCCGGGGACATCGAGAGCAGGGTCGTCGAGAGGCAGAGAGACCCGGGGACATCGAGAGGCAGATAGACCCGGGGACATTGAGAGCCAGAGAGACCAGAGGACATCGAGAGGCAGAGAGACCCGGGCACATCGAGAGGTAGAGAGACCCGGGGACATCGAGAGGCAGAGAGACCAGAGGACATCGAGAGGCAGAGAGACCAGTGGACATCGACAGGCAGAGAGACCCGGGGACATCGAGAGCCAGGGTCGTCGAGAGTTATTGAGACCCGGGGACATCGAGGTGTAGAGAGACCCAGGGACAGCGAAAGGTAGAGAGACCCGGGGACATTGAGAGGCAGATAGACCCCGGGACATCGAGAGGCAGATAGACCCGGGGACATCGAGAGGCAGAGAGAACCCCGGTCATCGAATGGTAGAGAGACCCAGGAGATCGAGAGGCAGCGAGGCCCGGGGACATCGAGAGGCAGATAGACCCGGGGTCGTCGAGAGGCAGAGAGACCCGAGGACATCGAGAGGTAGAGAGACCCAGGGACATCGAGAGCAGGGGTCGTCGAGAGGCAGAGATACCCAGGGATATTGAGAGATAGAGAGACCCGGGGATATCGAGAGGCAGGGAGATCCGAGGACATCGAGAGGCAGAGAGACCCGGGGACATCGAGAGGTAGAGAGACCCGGGGACATCGACAGGCAGATAGACCCGGGGACATCGATAGGCAGAGAGACCCGGGGATATCGAGAGGCAGGGAGATCCGAGGACATCGAGAGGCAGAGAGACCCGGGGACATTGAGAGGTAGAGAGACCCGGGGACATCGAGAGGCAGAGAGACCCGAGGACAGCGAGAGGCAGAGAGACCCGGGACATCAAGAGGTTGAGAGCCCTGGGGTCATCGAGAGGTCGGGAGATCCGAGGACACCGAGAGGCAGAGAGACCCGGGGACATCAAGAAGTTGAGAGACCTGGGGTCATCGAGAGGTCGGGAGATCCGAGGACACCGAGAGGCAGATAGACCCGGGGACATCGAGAGGCAGAGAAACCCGGGGACATCGAGAGGCAGAGAGACCCGGGGACATTGAGAGCCAGAGAGACCCGGGGAGATCGACAGGCAGATAGACCCGGGGACATCGATAGGCAGAGAGACCCGGGGATATCGAGAGGCTGGGAGATCCGAGGACATCGAGAGGCAGAGAGACCCGGGGACATCGAGAGGTAGGGAGATCCGAGGACATCGAGAGGCAGAGAGACTCGGGGACATCGAGAGGTAGGAAGATCCGAGGACATCGAGAGTTAGAGAGACCCGGGGACATCGAGAGGTTTAGAGACCTGGGGATGTCGAGAGGTAGAGAGATCCGGGGACATCGAGAGGTAGGGTGATCTGGGGACATCGAGCGGCAGATAGACCCGGGGACATCGAGAGGCAGATAGACCCGGGGACATCGAGAGGCAGAGAGACCCGTGGACATCGAGAGGTAGAAAGACCCGGGGACATCGAGAGCCGGGGTCGTCGAGAGGCAGAGAGACCCCCGGTCATCGAATGGTAGAGAGACCCAGGGAGATCGGGAGATCGAGAGGCAGCGAGGCCCGGGGACATCGAGAGGCAGATAGACCCGGGGTCGTCGAGAGGCAGAGAGACCCGAGGACATCGAGAGGTAGAGAGACCCAGGGACATCGAGAGCAGGGTCGTCGAGGGGCAGAGATACCCGGGGATATTGAGAGGTAGAGAGACCCGGGGATAGCGAGAGGTAGGGTGATTCGAGGACATCGAGAGGTAGAGAGACCCGGGGTCATCGAGAGGTTGGGAGATCCGAGGACACCGAGAGGCAGAGAGACCCGGGGACATCGACAGGCAGAGAGACCCGGGGACATCAACAGCCAGATAGACCCGGGGACATCGAGAGCCAGGGTCGTTGAGAGTTATTGAGACCCGGGGACATCGAGATGTAGAGAGACCCGGGGACATTGAAAGGTAGAGAGACCCGGGGACATCGAGAGGCAGATAGACCCGGGGACATCGAGAGGCAGATAGACCCGGGGACATCGAGAGGCAGAGAGAGCCCCGGTCATCGAATGGTAGAGAGACCCAGGGATATCGACAGGCAGCGAGACCCGGGGACATCGAGAGGCAGACAGACCTGGGGTCGTCGAGAGGTAGAGAGACCCGAGGACATCGAGAGGTAGAGATACCCGGGGACATCGACATGCAGATAGACCCGGGGACATCGAGAGGCAGAGAGACCCGAGGACATCGAGAGGTAGAGAGACCAGGGGACATCGAGAGCAGGGGTCGTCGAGAGGCAGAGAGACCCGGGGACATCGAGAGGTAGAGAGACCCGGGGACAGCGAGAGGCAGAAAAACCCGGGGGCATCGAGAGGCAGGGAGACCAGAGGACATCGAGAGCTTGAGAGACCTGGGGACATCGAGAGGTAGAGAGACACGGGGACTTCGACAGGTAGGGTGATCTGGGGACATCGAGAGGCAGATAGACCCGGGGACATCGAGAGGTAGAGAGACCCAGGGACATCGAGAGGCATATAGACCCGGGGACATCGAGAGGCAGAGAGACCCGGGGTCGTCGAGAGGTAGAGTGACCCGAGGACATCGAGAGGTAGAGACCCGGGGACATCGATAGGTAGAGAGACCCGGGGACATCGAGAGGTAGAGAGACCCGCGGACATCGAGAGGCAGAAAAACCCGAGGACATCGAGAGGTAGAGAGTCACGGGGGCATCGAGAGGTAGAGGGACCCGGGGTCATCGAGAGGTAGAGAGACCCGGGGGTATCGAGAGGCAGGGAGATCCGAGGACATCGAGAGGCAGAGAGACCCGGGGACATCGAGAGGTAGAGAGACCCGGGGACATCGACAGGCAGATAGACCCGGGGACATCGATAGGCAGAGAGACCCGGGGATATCGAGAGGCAGGGAGATCCGAGGACATCGAGAGGCAGAGAGACCCGGGGACATTGAGAGGTAGAGAGACCCGGGGACATCGAGAGGCAGAGCGACCCGAGGACAGCGAGAGGTAGAGAGACCCGGGAACTTCGACAGGTAGGGTGATCTGGGGACATCAAGAGGTAGAGAGACCTGGGGACATCGAGAGGCAGATAGACCCGGGGACATTGAGAGGTAGAGAGACCCCGGGTCGTCGACAGGGAGAGAGACCCGTGGATATCCAGAGGCAGAGAGACCCGGGGAAATTGAAATGCAGGGAGACCCGGGGATATCGAGAGGCAGCAAGACCCGGGGACATCGAGGGGTAGAGAGACCTGGGGACATCGAGAGGACATCGAGAGGCAGAGAGACCCGGGGTCGTCGATAGGTAGAGAGACCCGAGGACATCGAGAGGTAGAGAGACCCGGGGACATCGATAGGTAGAGACACCCTGGGACATCGAGAGGTAGAGAGACCCGAGGACATCGAGAGGCAGAAAAGCCCGAGGACATTGAGAGGTAGAGAGTCCCGGGGGCATCGAGAGGTAGAGGGTCCCGGGGTCATCGAGAGGTAGTGAGAACCGGGGTCATCGAGAGGTAGAGAAACCCGGGGTCATCGAGAGGTAGGGAGATCCGACGACATCGAGAGCCAGAGAGACCTGGGGACATCGAGAGGCAGAGAGACCCGGGGACATTGAGAGCCAGAGAGACCCGGGGAGATCGACAGGCAGATAGACCCGGGGACATCGATAGGCAGAGAGACCCGGGGATATCGAGAGGCAGGGAGATCCGAGGAGATCGAGAGGCAGAGAGACCCGGGGACATCGAGAGGTAGGGAGATTCGAGGACATCGAGAGGCAGAGAGACCCGGAGACATTGACAGGCAGATAGACCCGGGGACATCGAGAGGCAGAGAGACTCGGGGACATCGAGAGGTAGGAATATCCGAGGAGATCGAGAGGTAGAAAGACCCGGGGACATCGAGAGCCGGGGTCGTCGAGAGGCAGAGAGACCCGGGGACATCGAGAGGTAGAGAGAGACCCGGGGATATCGAGAGGCAGAGAGACCCTGGGACATCGAGAGGCAGAGAGACCAGGGTATATCGAGAGGTAGAGAGACCTGGGGACATGGAGAGGTAGAGAGACCCGGGGACATCGAGAGGTAGAGAGACCCGGGGACATCAAGAGATAGAGGTACCCGGGATATCCAGAGACAGAGAGACCCGGGGATATCCAGAGACAGAGAGACCCGGGGAAATCGAGAGGTAGAGAGACCGGGGACATTTAGAGCAAGAGAGACCTGGGGAGATCGACAGGCAGTTAGACCCGGGGACATCGAGAGGCAGAGAGACCCGGGGACTTTGAGAGGTAGAGAGACCCGGGGACATCAACAGGCAGAGAGACCTGGGGACTTCGACAGGGAGATAGACCCGGGGACATCGAGACCCGGGGACATCGAGAGCCAGGGTCGTCGAGAGTTATTGAGACCCTGGTACATCGAGGTGTAGAGAGACCCAGGGACATCGAAAGGTAGAGAGACCCGGGGACATTGAGAGGCAGATAGACCCGGGGACATCGAGAGGCAGATAGACCCGGGGACATCGAGAGGCAGAGAGAGCCCTGGTCATCGAATGGTAGAGAGACCCAGGGATATCGAGAGGCAGCGAGACCCGGGGACATCGAGAGGCAGACAGACCCGGGGTCGTCGAGAGGTAGGGAGACCCGAGGACATCGAGAGGTAGAGAGACCCTGGGACATCGAGAGCAGGGGTCGTCGAGAGGCAGAGAGACCCGAGGACATCGAGAGGTAGAGAGACCCCGGGACAGCGAGAGGCAGAGAAACCCGGGGGCATCGAGAGGCAGGGAGACCAGAGGACATCGAGAGCTTGAGAGACCTGGGGACATCGAGAGGTAGAGAGACCCGGGGACATCGAGAGGTAGAGAGACCCAGGGACATCGAGAGGGATATAGCCCGGGGACATCGAGAGGCAGAGAGACCCGGGGTCGTCGAGAGGTAGAGTGACCCGAGGACATCGAGAGGTAGAGACCCGGGGACATCGATAGGTAGAGAGACCCGAGGACATCGAGAGGCAGAAAAGCCCGAGGACATAGAGAGGTAGAGAGTCCCGGGGGCATCGAGAGGTAGAGGGTCCCGGGGTCATCGAGAGGTAGTGAGAACCGGGGTCATCGAGAGGTAGAGAAACCCGGGGTCATCGAGAGGTAGGGAGATCCGAGGACATCGAGAGCCAGAGAGACCTGGGGACATCGAGAGGCAGAGAGACCCGGGGACATTGAGAGCCAGAGAGACCCGGGGAGATCGACAGGCAGATAGACCCAGGGACATCGATAGGCAGAGAGACCCGGGGATATCGAGAGGCAGGGAGATCCGAGGACATCGAGAGGCAGAGAGACCTGGGGACATCGAGAGGCAGAGAGACCCGGGGACATTGAGAGCCAGAGAGACCCGGGGAGATCGACAGGCAGATAGACCCAGGGACATCGATAGGCAGAGAGATCCGGGGATATCGAGAGGCAGGGAGATCCGAGGACATCGAGAGGCAGAGAGACCCGGGGACATCGAGAGGTAGGGAGATTCGAGGACATCGAGAGGCAGAGAGACCCGGAGACATTGACAGGCAGATAGACCCGGGGACATCGAGAGGCAGAGAGACTCGGGGACATCGAGAGGTAGGAATATCCGAGGAGATCGAGAGGTAGAAGGACCCGGGGACATCGAGAGCCGGGGTCGTCGAGAGCCAGAGAGACCCGGGGACATCGAGAGGTAGAGAGAGACCCGGGGATATCGAGAGGCAGAGAGACCCTGGGACATCGAGAGGCAGAGAGACCAGGGTATATCGAGAGGTAGAGAGACCTGGGGACATCGAGAGGTAGAGAGACCCAGGGACATCGAGAGGTAGAGAGACCCGGGGACATCAAGAGATAGAGGTACCCGGGGATATCCAGAGACAGAGAGACCCGGGGAAATCGAGAGGTAGAGAGACCCTGGGACATTTAGAGCAAGAGAGACCTGGGGAGATCGACAGGCAGTTAGACCCGGGGACATCGAGAGGCAGAGAGACCCGGGGACTTTGAGAGGTAGGGAGACCCGGGGACATCAACAGGCAGAGAGACCTGGGGACTTCGACAGGGAGATAGACCCGGGGACATCGAGAGCCAGGGTCGTCGAGAGTTATTGAGACCCGGGGACATCGAGGTGTAGAGAGACCCAGGGACATCGAAAGGTAGAGAGACCCGGGGACATTGAGAGGCAGATAGACCCGGGGACATCGAGAGGCAGATAGACCCGGGGACATCGAGAGGTAGAGAGACCCTGGGACATCGAGAGCAGGGGTCGTCGAGAGGCAGAGAGACCCGGGGACATCGAGAGGTAGAGAGACCCCGGGACAGCGAGAGGCAGAGAAACCCGGGGGCATCGAGAGGCAGGGAGACCAGAGGACATCGAGAGCTTGAGAGACCTGGGGACATCGAGAGGTAGAGAGACCCGGGGACATCGAGAGGTAGGGAGATCCGAGGACATCGAGAGGTAGGGAGACCTGGGGACATCGAGAGGTGGAGAGACCCGGGGACATCAACAGGTAGGGTGATATGGGGACATCGAGAGGCAGATAGACCCGGGGACATCGAGAGGTAGGGAGACCTGGGGACATCGACAGGTAGGGTGATATGGGGACATCGAGAGGCAGATAGACCCGGGGACATCGAGAGGTAGAGAGACCCGGGATCATCGAGAGGTCGGGAGATCAGAGGACACCGAGAGGCAGATCGACCCGGGGATATCGAGAGGTAGAGAGACCCCGGGACATCGAGAGGTAGAAAGATCCGAGGACATTGAGAGGCAGAGAGACCCCGGGACATCAAGAGGTAGAGAGACCCGTGGACATCGAGAGGTAGGGAAATCCGAGGACATCGATAGGTAGGGAAATCCGAGGACATCAAAAGGTAGAGAGACCCGGGGACATTGAGAGGGAGAGAGACATGGGGACATCGAGAGATAGAGATACCCGGGGATATCCAGAGGCAGAGAGACCCGGGGAAATCGAGAGGTAGAGAGACCCAGGGACATTGAGAGCAAGAGAGACCCGGGGAGATCGAC
>NW_027276397.1:0-40321 GCF_030028105.1 Mobula birostris | reverse complement strand
ATCACAGTCATTGTCCGACCCCGTTACCATATGGTCTGATGTTACTCACACCACAGTCACTGTCCGACTCTGTTACCATATGGTCTGATGTTACTCACACCACATTCACTGTCCGACCCCATTTCCATATGGCCTGAAGTTACTCCCCCCACAGTCACTGTCCAACCCCATTTCCATATGGTGTGATGCTACTCACACCGACATAGTCACTGTCCGACCCCGCTTGCATATGGTCTGATGTTACTCACACCTACACAGTCACTGTCTGACCCTGTTTCCATATGGTCTGATGTTTCTCACACCACAGTCACTGTCCCATCCCGTTTCCATATGGTCTGATGTTACTCGCACCACAGTCACTGTCTGACCCCGTTTCCATATGGTCTGATGTTACTCACACCACATTCACTGTCCGACCCCGTTTCGATATGGTCTGATTTTACTCACACCTACGCAGTCACAGTCCAACCCCGTTTCCTTATGGTATGATGTTACTTACACCACAGTCACTGTCCGAACCCATGTCCATATGGTCTGATGTTCCTCTCACTGCAGTCACTATCCGATCCCATTTCCATACGTGTCTGATATTACTCATACCGACGCAGTCACTGTCCGACCCCGTGTCAATATGGTCTTATGTTACTCACACCACAGTCACTGTCCGACCCCGTTTCCATATGGTCTGATGTTACTCACACCACAGTCACTGTCTGACCCAGTTTCCATACGGTCTGATGTTACTCACAACACAGTCACTGTCCGACCCCGTTTTTATATGACCTGAAGTAACTCCCCCCACATTCACAGTCCAACCCCATTTCCATATGGTCTGATGTTACTCACACCGACACAGTCACTGTCCGACCCCGTTTCCATATGGTCTGATGTTACTCACACTGACACGGTCACTGTCCGACCCCGTTTCCATATGGTCGGATGTTACTCACGCCACATTCACTGTCCGACCCCACATCCATATGGTCTGATATTACTCACACCGACGCAGTCACTGTCCGACCCCGTTTCCATATGGTCTGATGTTACTCACACCACAGTCACTCTCCGACCCCATTTCCATACGGTCTGAAGTTACACACATCAACACAGTCACTGTCCAACCCCGTTTCCATATGGTCTGTTGTTACTCACACTGACACAGTCACTGTCCGAACCTGTTTCCATACGGTCTGATGTCACTCACACCGACACTGTCACTGTCGGACCCCTTTGCATACAGTCTGATGTTACTCATACTGACGCAGTCACTGTCCAACCCCGTTTCCATATGGTCTGATGTTACTCACACCACAGTCACTGTCCGACTCAGTTTCCATATGGTCTGATGTTACTCACAGCACAGTCACTGTCCCATCCCGTTTCCATAGGTCTGATGTTACTCACGCCACATTCACTGTCCGACCCCACGTCCATGTGGTCTGATGTTAATCACACTGACACACTCACTGTCCGACCCCGTTTCCATATGGTGTGATGTTACTCACACTGACACAGTCACTGTCCGACCCCGTTTCCATACGGTCTGATGTTACTCACACCAAAGTCACTGTCCGACCCCGTTTCCATATGGTCTGATGTTACTCACGCTGACACGGTCACTGTCCGACCCCGTTTCCATATGGTCGGATGTTACTCACGCCACATTCACTGTCCGACCCCACATCCATATGGTCTGATATTACTCACACCGACGCAGTCACTGTCCGACCCCGTTTCCATATGGTCTGATGTTACTCACACCACAGTCACTCTCCGACCCCGTTTCCATACGGTCTGAAGTTACACACATCAACACAGTCACTGTCCAACCCCGTTTCCATATGGTCTGTTGTTACTCACACTGACACAGTCACTGTCCGAACCTGTTTCCTTATGGTATGATGTTACTTACACCACAGTCACTGTCCGACCCTGTTTAAATATGGTCTGATGTTGCTCACACCGACACAGTCCGACCACGTTTCCATATGGTCTGATGCTACTCACACAACAGTCACTGTCCGACCCCGTTTCCATATGGTCTGCTGTTACTCACACCACAGTCACTGTCTGACCACATGTCCAGATGCTCTGATGTTACTCACACCTACACAGTCACGGTCCGACCCCATGTCCATTAGGTCTGATGTTACTCACACCACAGTCACTGTCTGACCCTGTTTCCATTTAGAGTGATGTTACTCACACTGACACAGTCACTGTCCGATCCCGTTTCCATATGGTCTGATGTTACTCACACCACAGTCACTGTCCGACCCCGTTACCATATGGTCTGATGTTACTCACACCACAGTCACTGTCCGACCCCGTTTCCATGTGGTCTGATATTACTCATGCCGATACAGTCACTGTCCGACCTCATGTCCATATGGTATGATGTTACTTACACCACAGTCACTGTCCGACCCCATGTCCATATGGTCTGATGTTCCTCTCACTGCAGTCACTATCCGATCCCATTTCCATACGTGTCTGATATTACTCATACCGACGCAGTCACTGTCCGACCCCGTGTCAATATGGTCTTATGTTACTCACACCACATTCACTGTCCGACCCCACGTCCATGTGGTCTGATGTTAATGACACTGACACACTCACTGTCCGACCCCGTTTCCATATGGTGTGATGTTTCTCACACTGACACAGTCACTGTCCGACCCCGTTTCCATACGGTCTGATGTTACTTACACCAAAGTCACTGTCCGACCCCGTTTCCATATGGTCTGATGTTACTCCCACTGACACGGTCACTGTCCGACCCCGTTTCCATATGGTCGGATGTTACTCACGCCACATTCACTGTCCGACCCCACATCCATATGGTCTGATATTACTCACACCGACGCAGTCACTGTCCGACCCCGTTTCCATATGGTCTGATGTTACTCACACCACAGTGACTCTCCGACCCCGTTTACATACGGTCTGAAGTTACACACATCAACACAGTCACTGTCCAACCCCGTTTCCATATAGTCTGGTGTTACTCACACCGACACAGTCACTGTCCGAACCTGTTTCCATACGGTCTGATGTCACTCACACCGACACTGTCACTGTCTGACCCCTTTGCATACAGTCTGATGTTACTCATACTGACGCAGTCACTGTCCAACCCCGTTTCCATATGGTCTGATGTTACTCACACCACAGTCACTGTCAGACCCTGTTTCCATATGGTCTGATGTTACTCACACCACCGTCACTGTCCGATCCCGTTTCCATATGGTCTTATGTTACTCACACCATAGTCACTGTCTGACCCCGTTTCCATATGGTCTGATGTTACTCACACCAGAGTCACTGTCAGATCCTGTTTCCATATGGTCTGATGTTACTCACATCACAGTCACTGCCCAACCCTGTTTCCATTGGGTCAGATATTACACATATCGACACAGTCACTGTCCCATACCGTTTCCATATGGTCTGATGTTACTCACACGGACACAGTCACTGCCCGACCCCGTTTCCATGTGGTCTGATATTACTCCCACCACAGTCACTGTCCAACCCCGTTTTCATACAGTGTGATGTTACTCACACCGACACAGTCACTGTCTGACCCCGTTTCCATATGGTGTGATGTTACTCATACTGACACAGTCACTGTCCGACGCTGTTTCCATACGGTCTGATATTACTCGCACCGCAGTCACTGTCCGACCCCTTTTCCATATGCTCTGATGTTACTCACACCGACACAGTCACTGTCCGACCTCATGTCCATATGGTCTGATGTTATTCACACCACAGTCACTGTCCGACCCTGTTACCATATGGTCTGATGTTACTCACACCACAGTCACTGTCCGACCCCGTTTCCATAAGGCCTGAAGTTACTCCCCCCACAGTCACTGTCCAACCCCGTTTCGATATGGTCTGATTTTACTCACACCTACACAGTCACAGTCCAACCCCGTTTCCTTATGGTATGATGTTACTTACACCACAGTCACTGTCCGACCCCATGTCCATATGGTCTGATGTTCCTCTCACTGCAGTTACTATCCGATCCCATTTCCATACGTGTCTGATATTACTCATACTGACGCAGTCACTGTCCGACCCCGTATCCATATGGTCTTATGTTACTCACACCACAGTCACTGTCCGACCCCGTTTGCATATGGTCTGATGTTACTCACACCTACACAGTCACTGTCTGACCCTGTTTTCATATGGTCTGATGTTACTCACACCGACACAGTCACTGTCCGACCCCATATCCATATGGTCTGATGTTACTCACACCACAGTCACTGTCCGACTCAGTTTCCATATGGTCTGATGTTACTCACAGCACAGTCACTGTCCCATCCCGTTTCCATATGGTCTGATGTTACTCACACCACAGTTACTGTCCGACCCCGTTTCCATATGGTCTGATGTTACTCACACCTACACAGTCACTGTCTGACCCTGTTTCCATATGGTCTGATGTTACTCACACCACAGTGACTGTCCCATCCCGTTTCCATAGGTCTGATGTTACTCACGCCACATTCACTGTCCAACCCCACGTCCATGTGGTCTGATGTTAATCACACTGACACACTCACTGTCCGACCCCGTTTCCATATGGTGTGATGTTACTCACACTGACACGGTCACTGTCCGACCCCGTTTCCATATGGTCGGATGTTACACACGCCACATTCACTGTCCGACCCCACATCCATATGGTCTGATATTACTCACACCGACGCAGTCACTGTCCGACCCCGTTTCCATATGGTCTGATGTTACTCACACCACAGTCACTCTCCGACCCCGTTTCCATACGGTCTGAAGTTACACACATCAATACAGTCACTGTCCAACCCCGTTTCCATATGGTCTGGTGTTACTCACACCGACACAGTCACTGTCCGAACCTGTTTCCATACGGTCTGATGTCACTCACACCGACACTGTCACTGTCTGACCCCGTTTCCATATGATCTGATTTTACTCAATCCGACACAGTCACTGTCCAACCCCGTTTCCATATGGTCTGATGTTCCTCACACCACAGTCACTGTCTGACCCCGTTTCCATATGGTCTGATGTTACTCACACCACAGTCACTGTCAGACCCTGTTTCCATATGGTCTGATGTTACTCACACCACAGTCACTGTCCGATCCCATTTCCATATGGTCTTATGTTACTCACACCATAGTCACTGCCTGACCCCGTTTCCATATGGTCTGATGTTACTCACACCAGAGTCACTGTCAGATCCTGTTTCCATATGGTCTGATGTTACTCACACCACAGTCACTGCCCAACCCTGTTTCCATTGGGTCTGATATTACACATATCAACACAGTCACTGTCCCATACCGTTTCCATATGGTCTGATGTTACTCACACTGACACCGTCACTGCCCGACCCCGTTTCCATGTGGTCTGATATTACTCCCACCACATTCACTGTCCAACCCCGTTTCCATACAGTGTGATGTTACTTACACCGACACAGTCACTGTCTGACCCCGTTTCCATATGGTGTGATGTTACTCATACTGACACAGTCACTGTCCGACGCTGTTTCCATACGGTCTGATATTACTCGCACCGCAGTCACTGTCCGACCCCGTTTCCATATGCTCTGATGTTACTCACACCGACACATTCACTGTCCGACCTCATGTCCATATGGTCTGATGTTATTCACACCACAGTCACTGTCCGACCCCGTTTCCATATGGTCTGATGTTACTCACACCAATACAGTCACTGTCCGACCCCGTTTCCATATGGTCTGATGTTACTTTGAAGTGTTCCTCTTGCCAAATTGAATTGAATTGATTTTATTACTTATATCCTTCATATTCATGAATGAACAAAAATCTTTACGTTACATCTCAGTTTAAATGTGCAATGTGTAATTTATAGTCATTTGTAATAAATAATATGTACAACAGGACAGTGGAATTAATATAGAAATACTATTGTATTAGTGTGAATTAATCAGTATTGTGGCCTGGTTGAAGACGCTGTTCCGGAGCCTGTCTGTCCTGGCTTTTATGCTATTGTACCGTTTGCTGTATGGTAGCAGCTGGAACAGTTTGTAGTTGGGGTGGCTCTGGACTGCAATGATCCTTCATGTCCTTTTTACACACCTGTCTTTGTAAATGTCCTGTACAGTGAGAAGTTCACACCTATAAATGTGCTGGGCTGTCCGCACCACTCTCTACAGAGTCCTGTGATTGTGGGAAATACAGTTCCCCTACCAGGCAGTGATACAGCCAGTCAGAATTCTCTCAATTGTGCCTCTGTGAAAAGTTATTTGGATTTGGTTACCCATATCACACTTCCTCAACCATCTGAGGTGAAAGAGAAGCTGTTGTGTTTTTGTCACAACACAGCTAGTATGTACAGACCATCTGAGATTCTCAGTGATGGGCATGCCAAGGAACTTAATGCTTTTCACCCTGTCAATCTTAGATGTCAATAGGGGTTAGCCTGTCTCCATTCCTCCTGTAGTCCACAACCAGCTCCTTTGTTTTTGTGACATTGAGGGAGAGGTTGTTTACTTGACACCAATCTTCTCTGTAGTCTGCCTGATTATTATTTTTTGAGTCAATCAATGTAGTCATTTTGTCACTTTGTCATTTCCTTTCTAGATCACCTGATATACAGACCATCAGTCTATGTGCATCAGCTAGTGTTATATGTACAGTACAGTCACACTCAAACAGTTCCTTGTACATTGTGTTTTACACAAATGCTCTTATATCTTTGGTGCTTTATGTGCTTATTGTGTTTTTTATGCAGTATCAGATCTGTAGTAACAATCATTTTGTTTTCTTTTGCACTCATTACTGAAGAATGAATCTTAAATTGGATCTCTTTGAGGCACATGGGCACTTTGTGTTGGGCATGTGACCAAGTGGTTAAGGCATTCATTTATTGATTGCAAGTTCGCTAGTTCATGCCTCAGCTGTGGCAGCATATTTGTGCCCTTGAGCAAGGCACTTAATCACACATTGCTCTATTCTGTGAGGAGTGACCCACACAGACTTCCGATCTATGCCCTGTAAGGCATGAAAATGCCCGACGCAGGCCTCTCATGCTCTGAGTCAATGTTCCCCCTTTAAGGCAGAGGTTGGTAGGTTCTTCACTGGTAAAGGAGTTAAAAGTTACAGGAAGGCAGATGAATGGAGTTGAAAAGTAAAAACAACCATGAGCAGCCTCAGTGAAAAGCCTTGACAGTCTAAATGACCTAACTCTGCTCCTATATCTCTCGGGCTGGAGACTGAACCACCGTACCCCTCTGATTCACAATTGTCCTTTGAGGAATGTAATCTGTTGCTCCTATCCGGTTTAGGCTGGAGATGATTCCAGACAGACAGTAAAATTGCTGCCCTCTAAATAGTCTACAAATTATCAGCCACTATGACAAATAACAAAAGAATTCCCAGGAATTCAACACATTACAATCCAACTATGCCAATTGTGCACTCTTTCTATTTAATGTAAGAATCTTGTCAAGATTTGCAAGGCTGTCTCATATGTACACTAAATATAACCTTACTCTTTGAATTGGTTTTCATTTTTCAGATATTCTGGATTTCTTCACTTTCTGTCCCACTGTCAGTACAGACATACCAAGGGCAAGAGCAGACCCAGGAGAGAAAGACACAGATCTTCAATATTGACTCTTAATCCCACGAAGTATTATGGTATCAGGTTAAAATTAACAAGGAGCCATCTTACTGTTTACCATACATCACCGTTTCTCAGCTGACAAATTAGTAATTTTGGCCATGATTTGCAGAAATAACTTACCAGAAATCACCAGGAATAACTCAAATATCGGCACTCACCAAAGTGTCTATATAGGCCATTCTTTTTGGTTGAAATTTGCAAAGCACTGTTTAGGCTGTACTGTACTTGGAATGGTCTGTCCAGTTCTGCTCACCACAGTACAGGAAGCATGCCAGTGAGCTGCAGAGAGGTTCGCCTGGAATGCAGAACTCTAGATATGCAGAGACTGTACTTGTTGGGATAGACGATATTTATTTTCCCTGGAGCAAGAGGCTAAGGGCTGGTATATAAAGACGGACGTATTCAAAATTGCGAGAGGCGTAGATCTCAGAATTTTCTTCCTATGCTACCGGAGTCAAACACAAGAGGGCATAGAGTTGAAGTGAGAGGGAGAAGTTGTAAACAAGATGTGAGGAAAGATTGACATCAGGAATACAACTACAGTACTAGAAAAGGTGAACTAATCAGATATAACCATTACAGTTAAGCAGCATTTAGGCAGGCACTTGAATAGGCACGAGTCCAAGTAACATGAATGAAAGTTTGGCATGAATGTGATGGGTCATGACCAGTTCAAAAGATGCCAGCATTTACTGCTCATCAGTTTGCTCCCTGCGCAGCTTGGGGAAGGTGAACTGGTACACTGGGGCAGGTCCGCTTTCAGAGACGGAGCGCTCGGAGGTCTCGCAGTCTACCTCGCGCTCCCGGGTCAGAGAGCGCGCAGTTTGCGCACTACAGTACCAGAAAATGCCATTTTCCAATACGATACGAGTTAAATAGCAGGATAACGGCTAAATTAAACCTGGAATTGGTGTAGAACAACAGATGGAGGGCAAATAATCTCTAACAATTCAGGTGCGGAGATTTTGGCAAAGCTGTATTCTTTGGATTTCTCCGTCTTTTCTTAGACCCAACTCACTCACACACACTCAATTCCCACCACTTTTTATTGTCACAGTTCACAGCTGTTCCGAAATAAGTAACACCTTTTGTAATTAAGAGTCCATCGCGCGTGACACGGAAAATCCTGGCGAGAGGTCGGGTTTGAGAATGATTTTGAAATGAAACCCCTGAATCTGGACTGATTCACGGATCAACAGTGGTTTTTTAAGCAATAAAATACGATTGGAAAATATTGTAACTCAAAACTTGAAGTAGTTCTGTTTAAGAAAAAAAATCAATGGGGTTGATCCAATTCCATTAACCAAAGGGGGCGAGAATTATTCCTTCGTTTATTTCAGGAAAGTACGTTGCTTACCTTTTGCCGCCTGCATACTGATTGAAGCAAAATTTCTCTGGAAAGGTCCTAATGATAAAGCTAATTGCTTTCTGCTTCCAACCGTGTGCGATTTCTTTGGAATTACTTCCCTCGTAATAGCACACCGACTACAACTAATTACTAGTCTTTATCTAGCTACTGAATGTTACACTTGTCAGTTGACGAAACAAAGATTGATACTTATCTGCTGCTGCCTCATAACATTCCAGCTAACTCTCGGTACAATATTCACAATTGCTACACGTTTGAGCGCAGTCTGGAAGTGCGGAGACTCGAGAGTGACCAGCTACCCGGCAACTCGGGAGGCGGTGTCCACACGCGTGAGTTCGTGGCCGTGAAAGTGCGTCAGATCGGATGTACCATTGTAATCCGGCGCTTGTGGAGAGTTGGGCAAAAGGAACAGGCAGGGACCAAAAAAAGGATGGAGACGACTGTGCATGTATGGGTGAGAGAAAAGTAGACGGGAATGAACAAAAAATGGGGTAGTCGGATAGAAAGGAAGAAAGAAATCGAGGAATAGGAACAAACAAAGTGATCGAGAGCAGGAAAGGGATACGATAGTGAGATAAAGAAATAGACCGGCCTAGCAATACGAGGAGACACCAGAGAATTATCATAAAACAAAGGAAAAAAATGGAGACAGGAACTAGGACGGGAGAGTGAAACAAGGACCATAAAATAGAGAAAACGAGAGAGAAAAAACAAAAAATAAGAAAAGAATGAGCAGAAATTGGGGAGGAGGAGGGGAGGGGGACGGGGGTTAGACAGGGTAGGGAGGAGAAAAACTGGAAATAAGTGTAGGGTAATTGAGAGGAAAGAAGCAGGCAGGAAGAAAATACTTAGAAAATAGAGAGGAAACCAAAGAGACGGTCATGGAAAGCAATAAGTCATACTTTATTGATCTCAGGGGAAATTGGTTTTTGTTACATTCGCACCAAAAGTATTAAATAGTAATAAAACCATAAATAGTTAAATAGTAATATATAAATTACACCAGTAAATTATGAAATAAGTCCAGGACCAGCCTATTGGCTCAGGGTGTCTAACCCTCCAAGGGAGGAGTTGTAAAGTTTGATGGCCACAGGCAGGAATGACTTCCTGTGACGCTCTGTGTTGCATCTCAGTGGAATGAGTCTCTGGCTGAATGTACTCCTGTGCCCACCCAGTACATTATGTAGTGGATGGGAGACATTGACCAAGATGGCATGCAACTTAGACAGCATCCTCTTTTCAGACACCACCAGAGAGTCCAGTTCCATCCCCACAACATCACTGGCCTTACGAATGAGTTTGTTGATTCTGTTGGTGTCTGCCACCCTCAGCCTGCTGCCCCAGCACACAACAGCAAACATTATAGTACTGGCCACCACAGACTCGTAGAGGGAACGGCAACAGACTGATTGTGTGTGTGAAATAGAGAGTGAGAGAACAGGAGAAGTTTCACAAACACAAGAAAATCTGCAGGTACTGCAAATCTGAGCAACACAAAATGCTGGAGGAACTCAGCAGGCCAGGCAGCATCTACAGAAAAGAGTAAACAGTGGATATTACAGCAGAGACCATTCATCAGGACTGGAAAAACAGAAACCAGAGTAAGAAGATGGAGGGAAGGGGAGGAAGAAGTACAAGGTGACCAGTGAAACCAGCAGATGGGGAGGGGCAAAGTACATTGGTGAAAGAGATAAAGGGCTGGTCAAGAGGGAAGACGACCACAGAAGAAAGGAAATTAGGAGGAGCACAAAAGGGAGGTTCCTTGGAGCTCAGCTGCAGGATCTTTGTCTTGAAATGCAGAAGCTGATAACTTGGAGACTGGAGCTAAGAGACAGACTGGGAATTGTACATCAACAGAGCCAGGGCTTATCCTTTAACAAGCCAGGACTCATCTTTAACACAACACCTACATGAGACAGGACAGAACATAAACAGAGCTAGAACTTATCTTACAACAAGCTGGGACTCAACTTCATCTCTAAACTATGGTGGGACAGGTCTCTCCATCAGGTAACAGCAGAACAGCTGGTCTTAATTAACAGAGGTAAGGCCAAGGCAAGACAGATCCCCCCACAGGGGGGTGGAAAAAACAGCATGGCTTACCCCACAGAGGCAAGGGCAAGAAGAGACAAACACCAAAGAACAACAGATAGTTCCATCTCTGCTTCAGGAAGCTCCAAGTCTCAGTTCAGTCAGCAACCTCCACTGGCTACAGAAACAGCCAGATCCCTACCTAGCTCAGAATAGCTGACAGCCACTCAGCTGGCCCAGGAAACAGCCAGATCCATACCACAAAGACTACTCCAGTGAGTGGCAACAAGGCTCCATGAAGCAGCAGTCCTCCAACCAGGCCTAGAGATCACAAATGGTTTTCTAGCCTTCCATCAGCAAGTTGCTCCCAGGGGGACTGACAATACAAACCAGCAGCCCACACTCAATCCCAAGGCAACTTATATTGCAAGCCCAAAGATGGGAATCAGGTGCCTTCCATTTAGTCAAACAAGAGACAGCTGGAAGACCCGGAGTCCTGAGTGCATGGACTGGACCGTGAACCGGAATGCGGACTTCACGGACCGGACCATGACACCCTCTTGGTCATTTCGAATACCTGGTCATGCCCTTTGGTCTCACCTGTGCCCCCACCATCTTCCAAGCCCTGGTAAACGATGTCCTTAGGGACTTTATTAACCATTTCATTTTTGTTTATTTGGACGACATCTTAATCTTCTCCCACATCATCAGGAACACATCCACCATGTCTGTCAGGTTCCGCAGAGGCTTTGAGAGAACAAACTATTTGTGAAGGTTGAGAAGTGCGAGTTTCATGTCCCTCCTGTCAGTTTCTTGGGGTACATCATCGAGAGCGGGCAAGTGGGGGCGGATCCTGAAAAGATCCGGGTGGTGGCAGTGTGGCCAAAACCCATGACACTCAAGCAACTCCAACGATTTCTGGGGTTGGCAAACTTCTCCCCTCGCTTCATCAGGGATGACAGCCGGGTGGTAACGCCCTCACTCGACTCACCTCTCCTGCGACCCCTTTTCACTGGGACCCCGAAGTTTCAGCCTTCTCAGAGCTGAAGAGGCATTTCACTTCCACTCCCATCCTGGTCCAACCAGACCCCTCTCGCCATTTCATTGTGGAAGTTGACGCCTCTGACTCTGGGGTGGGAGCAGTCCTCTCCCAACGCTCAAAACTCCCAGACCAAAAACTCCATCCCAGTGCCTTCTTCTCTCTCTGGCTATCCCCCGCCGAATGGAACTATGACGTAGGGAACTGGGAGTTACTGGCCATCAAACTCGCTTTGGAGGAGCGAGGCACTGCCTGGAGGGAGCGGAACATCCATTCATCGGCTGGACAAACCACAAGAACCTCGCACACGTCCAAACCACCAAACGCCTGAATTCCCGTCAAGTCCATTGGGCATTATTTTTTGGCCATTTCAGATTCACACTCATCTATCATCCAGCATCCAAGAACGGGAAGCCCGATGCTCTCTCCCATCAATACATCTCTGAGGAGGGCCTTCCCAACCCCGAGACCATCCTTCCACCATCCTGTGTGGTGGCTGCCCTCACCTGGGAGATCTGTTACATACCTCAAGGAGATCTTGTGACTTTCTTGTGAGAATGATGTAATGGTCTTTTGGAGGTCACCTGATATAATTCTCCTGCCCATGTGAGGTCACGTGATGACATGTTCACCACGGGTATAAAAGGGTAGACCCCTGGTGACACAGTTTTCCACCTAGAACGTTAGTCAATGTCTCCGTTCCTTTGTGTATTTGTTTTATGACACAGTTTCATTTTTAAAATGGAGTGTTATGTTCTATTGTAAGGTACAATAGTGCTGGACTGGCAGTTTACCCTTTCTGCCAGCTTTGTTGATGTACCTTTTCAGTGGTATTGGAGAGTGAAGACTTTATCGAAGTACAGGATATGAAGGGTTAAGAGAAGTCGGTATGGTTCAGCAGTTTAATAAAGGATCAACCTTATTGAGTCTTCGTCGAAGAAGTAGCGACTGCATTAAAGATAACTCCTGCCAAGAGAGCAAGGTAGTTCATGTAGGATTTGCTCGCCAGAAGAAAGGTCAGTTGTTTTAAGCCGTGTATTTCCTTCATCGTGAATCCTTTTGGACAGAACCAGCAGGAAAGTCGCGTCTATGAAGAAATCCTTCTCCAGAGAAGTCTCTCCCAATTGAACGTATAAATCTGTTGGACTTTCGAATTTACCATTTTAAGAACTGTATTTGACTTTACCGCTTTAAGAACTGTTTTCGCATTTATCGCTTTAAGAACCAGTACCAAACGGCAATTTGTTGAATGGCCACATAGCAGTTACCTTCCGGTTAAGATTTTTATTTGTTTTTTTTTATTGTTTATCCATGTTTAATAAATGTTTGGTTGTTTTTATATAACCTGACTCGATTGATATTCATTGTTGCCGGTTACGTAACAGATCGAATCCATAGTCAAAAAGGCCCAACGGAGTCAACCTGACCCAGGCAATGGACCCCCCCCCAATCACCTCTTCATGCCTGACTTTGTTCGGTCTCAGGTTCTCCAGTGGAGACACAGTTCACATTTCGCCTGCTATCCTGGGATCAATCGAACTCTGTCCCTTCTGAAGAGACATTCTGGTGGTCCTCCATGGACGCTGACACTTGCTCCTTCGTCTCTGCCTGCTCTGTTTGTGCCATGGAAAAGCCTCCCACCGACCACCCGGTGGGTTGTTTCGTCCCCTAGCTGTCCCTAGCCGCCCTTGGTCTCACATTGCACTGGATTTCGTTACTGGACTACCCCCTTCATATGGTAACACTGCTGTACTCACCGTGGTGGACTGCTTCTCCAAAGCCGTGCACTTTGTAGCCCTTCCCAAACTCCCTACAGCCTGTGAAGCAGCCGACCTCCTTGTTCATCATGTCTTCCGCCTTCATGGAATACTCAGCTGTCCAGATCCATGCACATTCATCCCACATTCCACGTCTCCCAATTGAAACCTGTGTCTGTCAGCCCTTTGTGCTCCTCTGCTGAACCTCCTCCCCCCGCCCGGATCGTTGATGACTATCAAGCGTACACCATCCGGCAATTACTGGATGTGCGCCACCGAGGCAGGGGTCTCCAGTACCTGGTCGATTGGGAGGGATAGGGCCGGGAGGAACACCCCTGGATTCTCTGCTCCTTCATCCTGGACCTTCCTCTCATCCATGATTTCCATTGTGACAATCTGGACAAGCCTGGTTGTTCACCTGGAGGCTCCCGTTGGTGGGGGGGGGGGGGGGGGTGTGTTTACTGTCACGGTCCCGATCGTTAATTCCCTATTTTCTTCTAATTTCCTTTGATTGTGTCATGGCTCCGACCATTAATTTCCCATTTGCTCCTAATTCTCTTTGACGACAGCACACCTGGTTTCCATCAGGTTCTGCAGCATAAGAACCCCAGCGTTACAACCACTAGTTGCCAGATCGCTGGTTTTGCCTGTGTGGTAATTATGGTTCCCAGCCGCTTCGGACTGTGTGTTCTAAGTTTTGCTCCAGTACTGAGAATTACCTGTGAAACTCAGTCTCTTTGTGTCAAGATCAGTTTTCTAAGTTCTACTCCAGTTCCAAGGTTTACCTGTGAAACCCAGCCTCTCCACGTCAAGATAAGTCTCCTGAAGTTTTACTTCAGCACCAAGCTCTCCCTCCTGTTTGCCGTTCACATCTGCATCCTAACTAAATCTCCGTGCCTGTGTCCTGCACTTGGGTTTGCCTCATTCACTCATTGCAACTGTAAAAGGACTAGATAGGATAGAGTTTGTCAAATGTGTTCAGGAAAGGCTGCTTAATCAATACGTAGAAGTCTGTCTGTCTGTCTGTGTCTCGTTTTACGGCGGTTGGCATCCAGCTTAATGGTGCATTACCGCCACCTTCGGCTCCGGAATGTGCACTAGACATATATTCTAAATCACTGGGTGTATTTAAGGCAGAGATTGATAGGTATCTGAGTAGCCAGGGCATCAAAGGTTATGGTGAGAAGGCAGGGCAGTGGGACTAAATAGGATAAAATGGATCAGTTCATGATAAAATGGCGGAGCAGACTCGATGGGCCGAATGGCCTACTTCTGCTCCTTTGTCTTATGGTCTTAAATCCCTTCACCCAATCTCGCGCGCGCGCGCGCACACACACACACACACACACACACACACACACACACACACACACACACACACACTTACCTACACTTTACCCTCCCATCTTTGACCATCCTAGTACCCTATTCCTGTTTATCCGTCATATCCTATAAAAAACCCCTGTACCCCTTAAAAACGCTGAAAATACCCGGACCCGTGCTCTCTCAACCATGCCCAGCAACCCTTTTAATGTGAAGTCCTGCACCCCCAACTCACTTAGTTTAATTCTCAGCATCTCTGTTTGTATCCCATACTTCCTGCAATACAGAACTACACATTCTACTGACTCCTCTTCCTGACATTCCTCACACAATCCTGTCTGGTGTTTCCCTATCGTTTTCAATGTTTTGTTTAATGCAGTGTCCCAGCCTTAACCTAGTCCACACAGTTTCCTCTCTTCTGTATCCACTACCTACCCTAGTACTTGCAACACTCTTTTGTATTTGATATAAATGCCTCCCTTTCCCCTCCCTATCCCATCCTTCTTGCCACATTCGGTTGACTTTTTCCCAGATTACACACTTAAGCTCTGCTTTACTGATACTAATAAGCATTTCTACATTTTCTTTGTTTAACGCCCTCTTTGCCAACTCATCCACCCTCTCATTCCCCTTCACCCCTACATGTGCTGGAACCCATAGAAATTTTACCTGACCTCCCTGATTTGCAATTCTTGTAACTAACTGAAGGACTTCATAAAGTACATCTTGCCGACTGTTTGTGTGACCTTAAACTTGCTAGAACTGAGGATGAATCTGAACATATCAATGCTTTGGCTTGTCTGGCTTTCTGCACCCATTGCAATGCAACCAACACTGCCAGCATCTCTGTAAACACCCCTAACTTATTAGATTTTCTTCTGTTGATTCCAATTTCTTTTGCTGGTATTACCACCCTAAACCCTGTCACTCCTGTTTCAGGTTCCTTTGCACCATCCGTATAAATGTGAGTATAATCACTATACTTTTCCATCACATGACAGTTAAATGCATTTACCAAATCTGTTTTATATCTTCCTTTCCTTTTTACCTCTAACAAATGCCAGTCTATGTCAGGCCATACAAGCTTCCATGGGGCTACAACCGGATGAACTACTGAAGGACTTATCCTCAGATCAAACACTCCACATTCTTTCGCGATATCATTCCCATCATTCCCTACCCGACTAAAGGTATCCCTCTGAAACCTCCCATTTTCCCAGCACTCCTGCGACACTCCTTTAGCAGGGTGAGAATCATTGTGCCCCTGCAAGTTAGCTCAGTAGTTTGCCATCAGTTGCATCCTTCTTAGTTCCAAAGGCATTATTCCCAATTCTACTTGTAGGGCTGACACTGGTGACGTTTTAAAAGCCCCACTACACACTCTCAAGGCCTGAGCCTGAATCACATCCAGTTTCCTTATAAGAGACCTAGCTGCTGATCCATATACTATATTTCCATAGTCCAACACAGATCTCACTAAAGCCACATACATTCTCTTCAACGCTGAACAACTTGCTCGCCATTCCCTACCAGTCAAACATCTCATCACATTTATTACTTTTTTACATTTCTCCTCAACTTTCCTGATATGGTCTGCCCATGTTAATCATGAATCAAATATAACTCCCAGAAATTTAAATGATGCAACCCTTTCTAATTCAACCCCATACATCCTTAAATTCTTCCCTACCTCAACCCTTTTCCTGGTAAAAAATACAGATTGAGTTTTGTCTACTGAAAATCTACATCCCCAATCATAACCCCACTCCACCACTTCATCAATTGCTTCTTGTAGTTTTCTGATTATATGGTCCATGTTCCTGCCTCTTTTCCACAAGGCCCCATCATCCGCAAACAGCGACCTACCTATATCCACTGGTTGTTTGTCCATCGTTGACGTCGATGAGGACCTCAACACCATAATGATGGTGTTGAGACTAGCGCGTGATTTGGATTTAAGTGAGGGAGAGTTGCGCAGCATCAGCCTCACTCTCTCTTCCCAATTCCCATCTGGATCCAGTGGCAAGACAGAATCTAGACGGCTGGAGATGGGACTAGGTGCAGTGGATGACCAGGACATCTTCTGTGTCTTGTCCTGCTCTACACGTTCCACGACGCTTGCAGAGACCGTCGCCTTGACCGTTGGACCTTCCATTGGTCTCGTCCGCTCAATCCGCCGGAGTCTGTCTTCACATGCTGGGATAGACAACTCCCTATCTCACCGAGGGTTTGAGACCCGTCGGCTACCCTCAGCTGGTTTAGCCGGCTTGTCGAAGCCGTTGCCCGGGGTGTGGCCGCTGTCACATGCAAACAGCTACGGGGAGCCACAGGTGAGATCTGAGTGCCAGGTGGGGACCAAAGATGGACTAACCGCCCTAAAAAGGACACGACGTGTTCCCCCACCAGAGGTGCTACCCCTCCCTGACACCCCATACACCCACTGGTACCTTTGTGAAGACATCATTGATCATAATGATGAAAAGTAACGGGCTAATCACACTACCTTGAGGTGTGCCATTTTCCACTATGTACTGTTTTGATAATTCTGATCCAATCCGAACTTGAATTTTTCTACCAAACAAA
Organism: Mobula birostris; assembly: GCF_030028105.1. Taxonomy (NCBI): domain Eukaryota; kingdom Metazoa; phylum Chordata; class Chondrichthyes; order Myliobatiformes; family Myliobatidae; genus Mobula; species Mobula birostris. Next base: position 22,536 of record NW_027276397.1, on the reverse strand, counting down.
AAATCTTTAATCCAATTAAAAACTCTCCCACCAACCCCCATCTTGTGCAGTTTAATTAATAATCCTTCCTTCCACATCATATCATAGGCTTTTTCAATGTCAAAGAACACTGCCACTACTGACTCTTTATTTGCCTGGGCCTTCCTTATTTCAGTCTCTAACATAATCACTGAGTCCATGGAATTCCTTCCCTTTCTAAAACCACTCTGATTACTTGCCAGCATTCCCCTATTCTCAAGCTCATACAATAACCTTTCTGTTATCATCCTTTCCTTTTCTTACATATACTTGATGTTAATGCAATTGGTCTGTAGCTAGTGGGTTTTGACGGATCCTTGCCAGGCTTCCTTATTGGAATTACTACTGCTTCTTTCCATGCACTTGGTAATCTTCCCTCCTCCCACACTCTGTTATAAAAATGCAGCAACTTCAAGAGTGCTCCTTCTCCTAGATTTTTTAGCATCACAGAGCATATCAGATCTTTCCCTAGGGAGGTTGGTCTCGATCTCTTTATTGCTCTCACCATTTCTGCTAATGTAAATGGATCATCAATTATATCTTCTGTTCCTTCCCTCCTGTTTAATACACCTGGGTGTTGGCTCATTATTCTTTCCCTTCTCCTTCTCCCTTCTTCAGACAGATTTTCTGAACTGTGTGTCAGTACAAATGACTTGGCCATGATCTCAGCCTTATCCCTACTGGAGACTGCAGTCTCCTCCTCAGATATCATTACTGGATATTCCCATTCCCTTCTATCTCCCCCCATCCTCTTAATCATTCCCCATACCTCTCCCACAGGTACTGTTCTTCCTATTTTATCGCAAAAACTCCTCCAACTTGCCCTTTTAGCTTGACGTATAGTTCTTCTCACCACTGCCTGTGCTTTCTTATATTGAACCAAATGCTGCATATTATGGGTTCTTTTAACTAGCCTGAATGCTCTATTTCTGTTTTTTACAGCCTGACAACATTCCTCTGTCCACCATGGTACCAGTTTTCTATTCATCCTATTTTTACTCCTAGGTATAGATCCTTCTGCTGCCATGATAATTGCTGAAGTCACCTGACTGTTTAATTCATCTACATTTCCAGAAATGTCAATCTTTGTCAACCCTTCTTCACTCAACTTCTGGAACTTACCCCAATCAGCATTTTCAAACACCCACTTTGGGGTTCCGCCACCTGGTCTTACTTCAACTCTTTCACCCACTGAACACAAAACTGGGTAGTGATCACTGCCTACTGTTGAAGCAGTCCAAACTCCCCAGTTACTAATGCCAGCCAAGGTATTAGACACTAACGTAATATCTAACACTGACTCAGTTCCTGTTGTTATATCTATCCTTGTGCCGCGACCATCATTCATACACACCAAATCCCTTTCTTCCATCAAATCTTCAATTACCTTTCCATTTGGATCTGTAATCTGATCCCCCCATATTGTGCTATGAGCATTGAAATCTGCACACCACACTACTTTATGTCTGTTTTGTCCTTGTATCCTTAATAGGCTGTCCAAATCCAACCTTTTACATGGATTGTAGTAGTTAATTATAACCACTCCCTCCCCTCTCTCCCACATTTCCACCACTATGTATTCCTGATCATCTCCTTTTTCCAGTACCCTATATGGTATACCTTGCTTGATTAACATAGCACAACCCCCTCCTCCCCCTAGATTTCTATCTTTCCTTATCATTGTATACCCATATACCACAAAGTCTAAAGTTGGTTTCAACCAAGTTTCATGAATATACACTACATCCGGTTTTACAACCATTTTTTTAATAAAGTGTGTAGAAGTCTCAATGAAAGAGTGGTGATACTTGATCCACCGTTAGGGAACGAGACAGGGCAAGTGACAGAAGTTTGTGTAGGGGAATTCTTTGCGTCTAGTTATTATAATGCTATTAGTTTCAAGGTAAATATGTAAGTCTAGTCTGTAGGTTGAGATACTAAATTAGATAAGGCCAATTTTGATGGTATCTGAAATGATCTGGCAACTGTGGAGTGGGATAGGCTGCTTGCTAGCAAAACTGTACCTGGTAAGTGGGAGTCTTCAAAAGTGAGATGTTGAAAGCACAAAGCTTGTATGTGCCTGTCCGAATAAAAGGTAAAGATAACAAGTTTAGGGAACCTTGGTCTTCAAGAGACATTGAGGCCTTGGTTATGAAACAAAAGGGGGTGGATAGTTGGTATGAGCAGGAAGGAACAAATGAGGTTTTTAATGGAGTACAAGAATTGTAAGAAAACACTTAAGAATGAAATCAGGAGGGCTGAAAGAAGGAGTGAGGTGGCTCTAGCAGACAAAGTGAAGGAGATTCATAAGGGATTCCACAGATATTTTAAGAGGAAAAGGATTGCAAGGGACAAAATTGGTCCTCTGAAAGATCCATGTGTGGAACCAAAAGATATAGGAGGTCTTAAATAAATTCTTTCACACTTGTATTTACTCAGAAGACAGACACAGAGTTAATAGAAGTGAGACAAAGTGGAATCAACTTCATGCACCCTATACAGGTTACAGAGAATGAGATGTTTGCTGTCCCAAGGCAAATTAGGGTGGATAAATCTCCAGGGCCTGACAAGGTGTATGGGGCTCAAGTGCAGAAATTACCGGGCCCCTAGCAGAGATATTTCAATCATCCTTAGCGACAGGAGAGGTACCAGAGGATTGGAGGATAGCCAATTTTGTTCTGCTGTTTGAGAAAGGCTCTAAACATAAACCAGGAAATTATAGGCTGTTGATTGTGATATCAGTACTGGGAAAGTTATTGGAAGGTATTCTGAGGGACTAGGTATGAGTATTTGGATAAACATGGAGTGATTAGGGATAGTCAGCATGGCTTCTTGTGTGGTAGGTCATGTTTAACCAGTCTTAAAGTTTTTTTTCGAGGAAGTTACCAGGAAAGTTGATGAAGGCAAGGCAGTGGATGTTGTTGACATGTACTTTGGTAAGGCATTTGACAGGATCCTGCATGAGAGGATGTTCAAGAAAGTTCAGTCGCTCACATTCAAGATGAGGTAGTATATTGGATCAGACATTGGCTTTGTGGGAGAAGCCAGAGAGTGGCAGTAGATGGTTGCCTCTCTGACTGGAGGCCTGTGATTAGTGGAATGTGCAGGGATCGGGGCTGGGTCTGTTGTTTGTCATCTATGATCTGGATGACAATGTGGTTAACAAGATCAGCAAATCTAAAATGTCACCAAGATTAGGGATGCAGTGGACACTGAAGAAGGCTAATATGGCTTGGAAAGGGATCTGGATCAGCTAGAAAAATGGGCTGAAAAATGGCAGATGAAACTTAATGCAGATAAGTGTAAGGTATCGCACTTTGTAGGACCAACATGATTATGTCTTACACGGTGATCGGTAGGGCACAGCACAGTGTGGTAGAACAGAAGGATCGGCGAATGCAGGTTCATAATTTGGTGAAAGTAGGGTAGATAGGGTCGCGAAGAAAGTTTTTGGCATGTTAGCCTTTGTAAATCAAAGTATTGAGTAAAGGAGATGGGATGTTATGTTGAAGTGGTATAAGACATTGTTAATAGCTTGTATTCCAACCGGGCAAGTTTAAATTTACTGGAATGAACAATGAATGTTTCAGCCTAAGCTTAACTGCTGCTGCTGTGGTCTGTCCTTTCCCCTTCTCAACAACACACGTTCTGCCCTCCAGCTCCCTATCACCCTCACCCTCACAGTACACACCATGGGTCTCCCGGGCCCATCTGCCCATCATACTTCTGTTATCTGGCTCAACATCACTCTCCTTACTTCTAAGAGAGCGGTACCCACAACCTGGCTCCATCATCCCCTCCACAACCTGGTTCCATCATCCCCTCCACAACCTGGTTTCATCATCCCCTCCACAACCTGGCTCCATCATCCCCTCCACAACCTGGTTCCATCATCCCCTCCACAACCTGGTTTCATCATCCCCTCCACAAACTGGCTCCATCATCCCCTCCAAAATCTGGCTCCATCATCCCCTCCACAACCTGGTTTCATCATCCCCTCCACAACCTGGTTTCATCATCCCCTCCACAAACTGGCTCCATCATCCCCTCCACAATCTGGTTTCATCATCCCTTCCACAACCTGGTCTCATCATCCCCTCCACAACCTGGTCTCATCATCCCCTCCACAACCTGGCTCCATCATCCCCTCCACAACCTGGTATCATCATCCCCTCCAAAATCTGGCTCTATCATCCCCTCCACAACCTGGCTCCATCATCCCCTCCACAACCTGGTTCCATCATCCCCTCCACAACCTGGTTTCATCATCCCCTCCACAACCTGGTTTCATCATCCCCTCCACAACCTGGTATCATCATCCCCTCCAAAATCTGGCTCGATCATCCCCTCCACAACCTGGTTCCATCATCCCCTCCACAACCTGGTTTCATCATCCCCTCCACAACCTGGTTTCATCATCCCCTCCACAAACTGGCTCCATCATCCCCTCCACAATCTGGTTTCATCATCCCTTCCACAACCTGGTCTCATCATCCCCTCCACAAACTGGCTCCATCATCCCCTCCACAATCTGGTTTCATCATCCCTTCCACAACCTGGTCTCATCATCCCCTCCACAACCTGGTCTCATCATCCCCTCCACAACCTGGCTCCATCATCCCCTCCACAACCTGGTATCATCATCCCCTCCAAAATCTGGCTCTATCATCCCCTCCACAACCTGGTTTCATCATCCCCTCCACAACCTGGCTCCATCATCCCCTCCACAACCTGGTTTCATCACCCCCTCCACAACCTGGCTCCATCATCCCCTCCACAACCTGGTTTCATCATCCCCTCCACAACATGGCTCCATCATCCCCTCCACAACCTGGCTCCATCATCCCCTCCACAACCTGGTTTCATCATCCCCTCCACAACCTGGCTCCATCATCCCCTCCGCAACCTGGTTCCATCACACCCGCAACAACCTGGTTTAATCATCCCCTCCACAACCTGGCTCCATCATCCCCTCCACAACCTGGTTTCATCATCCCCTCCACAACCTGGGTCCATCATCCCCTCCACAAACTGGCTCCATCATCCCCTCCACAATCTGGTTTCATCATCCCTTCCACAACCTGGTCTCATCATCCCCTCCACAACCTGGTCTCATCATCCCCTCCACAACCTGGCTCCATCATCCACTCCACAACCTGGTTTCATCATCCCCTCCACAACCTGGTTTCATCATCCCCTCCACAACCTGGTTTCATCATGCCCTCCACAACCTGGTTTCATCATGCCCTCCACAACCTGGTTTCATCATCCCCTCCACAACCTGGTTCCATCACACCCGCAACAACCTGGTTTAATCATCCCCTCCACAACCTGGCTCGATCATCCCCTCCACAACCTGGTTTCATCATCCCCTCCACAACCTGGGTCCATCATCCCCTCCACAAACTGGCTCCATCATCCCCTCCACAATCTGGTTTCATCATCCCTTCCACAACCTGGTCTCATCATCCCCTCCACAACCTGGTCTCATCATCCCCTCCACAACCTGGCTCCATCATCCCCTCCACAACCTGGTATCATCATCCCCTCCAAAATCTGGCTCTATCATCCCCTCCACAACCTGGCTCCATCATCCCCTCCACAACCTGGTTTCATCATCCCCTCCACAACCTGGCTCCATCATCCCCTCCACAACCTGGTATCATCATCCCCTCCAAAATCTGGCTCTATCATCCCCTCCACAACCTGGCTCCATCATCCCCTCCACAACCTGGCTCCATCATCCCCTCCACAACCTGGTTCCATCATCCCCTCCACAACCTGGTTCCATCATCCCCTCCACAACCTAGTTTCATCATCCCCTCCACAACCTGGCTCCATCATCCCCTCCACAACCTGGTATCATCATCCCCTCCAAAATCTGGCTCTATCATCCCCTCCACAACGTGGTTTCATCATCCCCTCACAACCTGGCTCCATCATCCCCTCCACAAGCTGGTTTCATCATGCCCTCCACAACCTGGTTCCATCATCCCCTCCACATCCCGGTTCCATCATCCCCTCCGCAACCTGGTTCCATCATCCCCTCCACAACCTGGTTCCATCACACCCGCAACGACCTGGTTTAATCATCCCCTCCACAACCTGGTCTCATCATCCCCTCCACAACCTGGCTCCAACATCCCCTCCACAACCTGGTATCATCATCCCCTCCAAAATCTGGCTCTATCATCCCCTCCACAACCTGGTTTCATCATCCCCTCCACAAGCTAGTTTCATCATCCCCTCCACAACCTGGCTCCATCATCCCCTCCACAACCTGGTTCCATCATCCCCTCCACAACCAAGTTTCATCATCCCCTCCACAAACTGGCTCCATCACCCCCTCCACAACCTGGTTTAATCATCCCCTGCACAACATGGCTCCAACATCCCCTCCACAACCTGGTTTCATCATCCACTCACAACCTGGCTCCATCATCCCCTCCACAACCTGGCTCCATCATCCCCTCCACAACCCGGTTTCATCATCCCCTCCACAACGTAGTTTCATGATCCCCTCCACAAACTGCTTTCATCATCCCCTCCAAAATCTGGCTCTATCATCCCCTCCACAACCTGGTTTCATCATCCCCTCACAACCTGGCTCCATCATCCCCTCCACAACCTGGCTCCATCATCCCCTCCACAACCTGGCTCCATCATCCCCTCCACAACCTGGTATCATCATCCCCTCCAAAGTCTGGCTCTATCATCCCCTCCACAACGTGGTTTCATCATCCCCTCACAACCTGGCTCCATCATCCCCTCCACAACCTGGTCTCATCATCCCCTCCACAACCTGGCTCCATCATCCCCTCCACAACCTGGTATCATCATCCCCTCCAAAATCTGGCTCTATCATCCCCTCCACAACCTGGTTTCATCATCCCCTCACAACCTGGCTCCATCATCCCCTCCACAACCTGGTATCATCATCCCCTCCAAAATCTGGCTCTATCATCCCCTCCACAACCTGGTTTCATCATCCCCTCACAACCTGGCTCCATCATCCCCTCCACAACCTGGCTCCATCATCCCCTCCACAACATGGCTCCATCATCCCCTCCACAACCTGGTTTCATCATCCCCTCCACAAGCTAGTTTCATCATCCCCTCCACAACCTGGCTCCATCATCCCCTCCACAAACTGGTTCCATCATCCCCTCCACAACCCAGTTTCATCATCCCCTCCACAAACTGGCTCCATCACCCCCTCCACAACCTGGTTTAATCATCCCCTCCACAACCTGGCTCCATCATCCCCTCCACAACCTGGTTTCATCATCCCCTCCACAACCTGGTTTCATCATCCCCTCCACAACCTGGCTCCATCATCCCCTCCACAACCTGGTTTCATCACCCCCTCCACAACCTGGCTCCATCATCCCCTCCACAACCTGGTTCCATCATCCCCCCCACAACCTGGTTTCATCATCCCCTCCACAACCTGGCTCCATCATCCCCTCCGCAACCTGGTTCCATCACACCCGCAACAACCTGGTTTAATCATCCCCTCCACAACCTGGCTCCATCATCCCCTCCACAACCTGGTTTCATCATCCCCTCCACAACCTGGGTCCATCATCCCTTCCACAAACTGGCTCCATCATCCCCTCCACAATCTGGTTTCATCATCACTTCCACAACCTGGTCTCATCATCCCCTCCACAACCTGGTCTCATCATCCCCTCCACAACCTGGCTCCATCATCCCCTCCACAACCTGGTATCATCATCCCCTCCAAAATCTGGCTCTATCATCCCCTCCACAACCTGGCTCCATCATCCCTTCCACAACCTGGTTTCATCATCCCCTCCACAACCTGGCTCCATCATCCCCTCCACAACCTGGTTCCATCATCCCCTCCACAACCTGGTTTCATCATCCCCTCCACAACCTGGCTCCATCATCCCCTCCGCAACCTGGTTCCATCATCCCCTCCACAACCTGGTTCCATCACACCCGCAACAACCTGGTTTAATCATCCCCTCCACAACCTGGCTCGATCATCCCCTCCACAACCTGGTTTCATCATCCCCTCCACAACCTGGGTCCATCATCCCCTCCACAAACTGGCTCCATCATCCCCTCCACAATCTGGTTTCATCATCCCTTCCACAACCTGGTCTCATCATCCCCTCCACAACCTGGTCTCATCATCCCCTCCACAACCTGGCTCCATCATCCCCTCCACAACCTGGTATCATCATCCCCTCCAAAATCTGGCTCTATCATCCCCTCCACAACCTGGCTCCATCATCCCCTCCACAACCTGGTTTCATCATCCCCTCCACAACCTGGCTCCATCATCCCCTCCACAACCTGGTATCATCATCCCCTCCAAAATCTGGCTCTATCATCCCCTCCACAACCTGGCTCCATCATCCCCTCCACAACCTGGCTCCATCATCCCCTCCACAACCTGGTTCCATCATCCCCTCCACAACCTGGTTCCATCATCCCCTCCACAACCTAGTTTCATCATCCCCTCCACAACCTGGCTCCATCATCCCCTCCACAACCTGGTATCATCATCCCCTCCAAAATCTGGCTCTATCATCCCCTGCACAACCTGGTTTCATCATCCCCTCACAACCTGGCTCCATCATCCCCTCCACAACCTGGCTCCATCATCCCCTCCACAACCTGGCTCCATCATCCCCTCCAAAACCTGGTATCATCATCCCCTCCAAAATCTGGCTCTATCATCCCCTCCACAACGTGGTTTCATCATCCCCTCACAACCTGGCTCCATCATCCCCTCCACAAGCTGGTTTCATCATGCCCTCCACAACCTGGTTCCATCATCCCCTCCACATCCCGGTTCCATCATCCCCTCCGCAACCTGGTTCCATCATCCCCTCCACAACCTGGTTCCATCACACCCGCAACGACCTGGTTTAATCATCCCCTCCACAACCTGGTCTCATCATCCCCTCCACAACCTGGCTCCATCATCCCCTCCACAACCTGGTATCATCATCCCCTCCAAAATCTGGCTCTATCATCCCCTCCACAACCTGGTTTCATCATCCCCTCCACAAGCTAGTTTCATCATCCCCTCCACAACCTGGCTCCATCATCCCCTCCACAACCTGGTTCCATCATCCCCTCCACAACCAAGTTTCATCATCCCCTCCACAAACTGGCTCCATCACCCCCTCCACAACCTGGTTTAATCATCCCCTGCACAACATGGCTCCAACATCCCCTCCACAACCTGGTTTCATCATCCACTCACAACCTGGCTCCATCATCCCCTCCACAACCCGGTTTCATCATCCCCTCCACAACGTAGTTTCATGATCCCCTCCACAAACTGCTTTCATCATCCCCTCCAAAATCTGGCTCTATCATCCCCTCCACAACCTGGTTTCATCATCCCCTCACAACCTGGCTCCATCATCCCCTCCACAACCTGGCTCCATCATCCCCTCCACAACCTGGCTCCATCATCCCCTCCACAACCTGGTATCATCATCCCCTCCAAAGTCTGGCTCTATCATCCCCTCCACAACGTGGATTCATCATCCCCTCACAACCTGGCTCCATCATCCCCTCCACAACCTGGTCTCATCATCCCCTCCACAACCTGGCTCCATCATCCCCTCCACAACCTGGTATCATCATCCCCTCCAAAATCTGGCTCTATCATCCCCTCCACAACCTGGTTTCATCATCCCCTCACAACCTGGCTCCATCATCCCCTCCACAACCTGGTATCATCATCCCCTCCAAAATCTGGCTCTATCAACCCCTCCACAACATGGCTCCATCATCCCCTCCACAACCTGGTTTCATCATCCCCTCCACAAGCTAGTTTCATCATCCCCTCCACAACCTGGCTCCATCATCCCCTCCACAACCTGGTTCCATCATCCCCTCCACAACCAAGTTTCATCATCCCCTCCACAAACTGGCTCCATCACCCCCTCCACAACCTGGTTTAATCATCCCCTCCACAACATGGCTCCAACATCCCCTCCACAACCTGGTTTCATCATCCACTCACAACCTGGCTCCATCATCCCCTCCACAACCCGGTTTCATCATCCCCTCCACAACGTAGTTTCATGATCGCCTCCACAAACTGCTTTCATCATCCCCTCCAAAATCTGGCTCTATCATCCCCTCCACAACCTGGCTCCATCATCCCCTCCACAACCTGGCTCCATCATCCCCTCCACAACCTGGCTCCATCATCCCCTCCACAACCTGGTATCATCATCCCCTCCAAAGTCTGGCTCTATCATCCCCTCCACAACGTGGTTTCATCATCCCCTCACAACCTGGCTCCATCATCCCCTCCACAACCTGGCTCCATCATCCCCTCCACAACCTGGTTTCATCATCCCCTCCACAACCTGGCTCCATCATCCCCTCCGCAACCGGGTTCCATCATCCCCTCCACAACCTGGTTCCATCACACCCGCAACGACCTGGTTTAATCATCCCCTCCACAACCTGGCTCCGTCATCCCCTCCACAACCTGGTCTCATCATCCCCTCCACAACCTGGCTCCATCATCCCCTCCACAACCTGGTATCATCATCCCCTCCAAAATCTGGCTCTATCATCCCCTCCACAACCTGGTTTCATCATCCCCTCACAACCTGGCTCCATCATCCCCTCCACAACCTGGTATCATCATCCCCTCCAAAATCTGGCTCTATCATCCCCTCCACAACCTGGGTTCATCATCCCCTCACAACCTGGCTCCATCATCCCCTCCACAACCTGGCTCCATCATCCCCTCCACAACATGGCTCCATCATCCCCTCCACAACCTGGTTTCATCATCCCCTCCACAAGCTAGTTTCATCATCCCCTCCACAACCTGGCTCCATCATCCCCTCCACAAACTGGTTCCATCATCCCCTCCACAACCCAGTTTCATCATCCCCTCCACAAACTGGCTCCATCACCCCCTCCACAACCTGGTTTAATCATCCCCTCCACAACATGGCTCCAACATCCCCTCCACAACCTGATTTCATCATCCACTCACAACCTGGCTCCATCATCCCCTCCACAACCTGGCTCCATCATCCCCTCCACAACCCGGTGTCATCATCCCCTCCACAACGTAGTTTCATGATCCCCTCCACAAACTGCTTTCATCATCCCCTCCACAATCTGGCTTCATCATCCCCACCACAACCTGGTTTCAGCATCCCCTCCACAATCTGGCTCCATCATCACCTCCACAACCTTGTTTAATCGTCCCCTCCACAACCTGGTTCCATCTTCCCCTCCAAAACCTGGTTTCGTCATCCCCTCCACAACCTGGTTTCATCATCCCCTCCACAAACTGGCTCCATCACCCCCTCCACAACCTGGTTTAATCCTCCCCTCCACAACCTGGCTCCATCATCCCCTCCACAACCTGGTTTCGTCATCCCCTCCACAACCTGGTTTCATCATCCCCTCCACAACCTGGCCCCATCATCCCCTCCACAACCTGGCTCCATCATCCCCTCCACAACCTGGTTCCACCATCCCCTCCAAAACCTGGTATCATCATCCCGTCTACAACCTGGCTCCATCATCCCCTCCACAACGTGGTTTAATTATCCCCTCCACAACCTGGTTTAATCATCCCCTCCACAACCTGGTTTCATCATCCCCTCCACAACCTGGCTCCATCATCCCCTCCACAATCAGGTTTCATCATCCCCTCCACAACCTGGTTCCATCATCTCCTCCACAACCTGGCTCCATCATCCCCTCCAGAACCTGGTTTAATCGTCCCCTCCACAACGTGGTTGCATCATCCCCTGAACAACCTGCTTTCATTATCCCCTCCACAACCTGGCTCCATCATCCCCTCCACAACCGGGTTTCATCATCCCCTCCACAACCTGGTTTCATCATCCCCTCACATCCTGGCTCCATCATCCCCTCCACAACCTGCTTCCATCATCCCCTCCAAAACCTGGAATCATCATCGCCTCCACAATCTGGCTCCATCATCCCCTCCACAACCTGGTTTCATCATCCCCTCACAACCTGGCTCCATCATCGCCTCCATAACCTGGCTCCATCATCCCCTCCACAACCTGGTTTCATCATCCCCTCCACATCCTGGCTCCATCATCCCCTCCACAACCCGGTTTCATCATCCCCTCCACAACCTAGTTTCATGTTCCCCTCCACAACCTGCTTTCATCATCCCCTCCACAACCTGGCTCCATCATCCCCTCCACAACCTGGCTCCTTCATCCCCTCCACAAACAGCTTTCATCATCCCCTCCACAATCTGGCTCCATTATCCCCTCCACAACCTGGTTTCAGCATCCCCTCCACAAACTGGCTCCATCATCCCCTCCACAACCTGGTTTAATCGTCACCTCCACAACCTGGATCCATCATCCCCTCCACAACCTGGTTTCATCATCCTCTCCACAACCTGGTTCCATCATCCCCTCCACAACCTGTTTTCATCATCCTCTCACAACTTGGCTCCATCAGTCCCTCCACAACCTGCTTCCATTTTCCCCTCCAAAACCTGGTTTCGTCATCCGCTCCACATCCTGTTTTCATCATCCCCTCCACAAACTGGCTCCATCATCCCCTCCACAACATGGTTCCATCATCCCCTCCAAAACCTGGTATCATCATCCCCTCCACAACCTTGCTCCATCATCCCCTCCACAACCTTGCTCCATCATCCCCTCCATAACCTGGTATCATCATCCCCTCCACAGCCTGGTTCCATCTTCCCCTCCAAAACCTGGTTTCGTCATCCCCTCCACAACCTGGCTCCATCATCCCCTCCATAACCTGGCTCCATCATCCCCTCCACAACCTGGCTCCATCATCCCCTCCACAACCTGGCTCCATCATCCCCTCCACAACCTGGTATCATCATCCCCTCCAAAGTCTGGCTCTATCATCCCCTCCACAACGTGGTTTCATCATCCCCTCACAACCTGGCTCCATCATCCCCTCCACAACCTGGCTCCATCATCCCCTCCACAACCTGGTTTCATCATCCCCTCCACAACCTGGCTCCATCATCCCCTCCGCAACCGGGTTCCATCATCCCCTCCACAACCTGGTTCCATCACACCCGCAACGACCTGGTTTAATCATCCCCTCCACAACCTGGCTCCGTCATCCCCTCCACAACCTGGTCTCATCATCCCCTCCACAACCTGGCTCCATCATCCCCTCCACAACCTGGTATCATCATCCCCTCCAAAATCTGGCTCTATCATCCCCTCCACAACCTGGTTTCATCATCCCCTCACAACCTGGCTCCATCATCCCCTCCACAACCTGGTATCATCATCCCCTCCAAAATCTGGCTCTATCATCCCCTCCACAACCTGGGTTCATCATCCCCTCACAACCTGGCTCCATCATCCCCTCCACAACCTGGCTCCATCATCCCCTCCACAACATGGCTCCATCATCCCCTCCACAACCTGGTTTCATCATCCCCTCCACAAGCTAGTTTCATCATCCCCTCCACAACCTGGCTCCATCATCCCCTCCACAAACTGGTTCCATCATCCCCTCCACAACCCAGTTTCATCATCCCCTCCACAAACTGGCTCCATCACCCCCTCCACAACCTGGTTTAATCATCCCCTCCACAACATGGCTCCAACATCCCCTCCACAACCTGATTTCATCATCCACTCACAACCTGGCTCCATCATCCCCTCCACAACCTGGCTCCATCATCCCCTCCACAACCCGGTGTCATCATCCCCTCCACAACGTAGTTTCATGATCCCCTCCACAAACTGCTTTCATCATCCCCTCCACAATCTGGCTTCATCATCCCCACCACAACCTGGTTTCAGCATCCCCTCCACAATCTGGCTCCATCATCACCTCCACAACCTTGTTTAATCGTCCCCTCCACAACCTGGTTCCATCTTCCCCTCCAAAACCTGGTTTCGTCATCCCCTCCACAACCTGGTTTCATCATCCCCTCCACAAACTGGCTCCATCACCCCCTCCACAACCTGGTTTAATCCTCCCCTCCACAACCTGGCTCCATCATCCCCTCCACAACCTGGTTTCGTCATCCCCTCCACAACCTGGTTTCATCATCCCCTCCACAACCTGGCCCCATCATCCCCTCCACAACCTGGCTCCATCATCCCCTCCACAACCTGGTTCCACCATCCCCTCCAAAACCTGGTATCATCATCCCGTCTACAACCTGGCTCCATCATCCCCTCCACAACGTGGTTTAATTATCCCCTCCACAACCTGGTTTAATCATCCCCTCCACAACCTGGTTTCATCATCCCCTCCACAACCTGGCTCCATCATCCCCTCCACAATCAGGTTTCATCATCCCCTCCACAACCTGGTTCCATCATCTCCTCCACAACCTGGCTCCATCATCCCCTCCAGAACCTGGTTTAATCGTCCCCTCCACAACGTGGTTGCATCATCCCCTGAACAACCTGCTTTCATTATCCCCTCCACAACCTGGCTCCATCATCCCCTCCACAACCGGGTTTCATCATCCCCTCCACAACCTGGTTTCATCATCCCCTCACATCCTGGCTCCATCATCCCCTCCACAACCTGCTTCCATCATCCCCTCCAAAACCTGGAATCATCATCGCCTCCACAATCTGGCTCCATCATCCCCTCCACAACCTGGTTTCATCATCCCCTCACAACCTGGCTCCATCATCCCCTCCATAACCTGGCTCCATCATCCCCTCCACAACCTGGTTTCATCATCCCCTCCACATCCTGGCTCCATCATCCCCTCCACAACCCGGTTTCATCATCCCCTCCACAACCTAGTTTCATGTTCCCCTCCACAACCTGCTTTCATCATCCCCTCCACAACCTGGCTCCATCATCCCCTCCACAACCTGGCTCCTTCATCCCCTCCACAAACAGCTTTCATCATCCCCTCCACAATCTGGCTCCATTATCCCCTCCACAACCTGGTTTCAGCATCCCCTCCACAAACTGGCTCCATCATCCCCTCCACAACCTGGTTTAATCGTCACCTCCACAACCTGGATCCATCATCCCCTCCACAACCTGGTTTCATCATCCTCTCCACAACCTGGTTCCATCATCCCCTCCACAACCTGTTTTCATCATCCTCTCACAACTTGGCTCCATCAGTCCCTCCACAACCTGCTTCCATTTTCCCCTCCAAAACCTGGTTTCGTCATCCGCTCCACATCCTGTTTTCATCATCCCCTCCACAAACTGGCTCCATCATCCCCTCCACAACATGGTTCCATCATCCCCTCCAAAACCTGGTATCATCATCCCCTCCACAACCTTGCTCCATCATCCCCTCCACAACCTTGCTCCATCATCCCCTCCATAACCTGGTATCATCATCCCCTCCACAGCCTGGTTCCATCTTCCCCTCCAAAACCTGGTTTCGTCATCCCCTCCACAACCTGGCTCCATCATCCCCTCCATAACCTGGCTCCATCATCCCCTCCACAACCTAGTTTCATGATCCCCTCCACAACCTGGTTTCATCATCCCCTCACAACCTGGTTTCATCATCCCCTCACAACCTGGCTCCATCATCCCCTCCATAAGCTCGCTCCACCATCCCCTCCACAACCTGGTTCCATCTTCCCCTCCACAACCTGGTTTCATCATCCCCTCCAGAATCTGGTTTCATCATCCCTTCACAACCTGGCTCCATCATGCCCTCCAAAACCAGGTATCATCATGCCCTACACAATCTGGCTCCATCATCCCCTCCACAAACTGGTTTTATCATCCCCTCACAACCTGGCTCCATCATCCCCTCCATAACCTGGCTCCATCATCCCCTCCACAACCTGGTTTCATCATCCCCTCCACATCCTGGCTGCATCATCCCCTCCACAACCCGGTTTCATCATCCCCTCCACAACCTGGTTCCATCTTCCCCTCCAAAACCTGGTTTCGTCATCCCCTCCACAACCTGGTTTCATCATCCCCTCCACAAACTGGCTCCATCACCCCCTCCACAACCTGGTTTAATCCTCCCCTCCACAACCTGGCTCCATCATCCCCTCCACAACCTGGTTTCGTCATCCCCTCCACAACCTGGTTTCATCATCCCCTCCACAACCTGGCCCCATCATCCCCTCCACAACCTGGCTCCATCATCCCCTCCACAACCTGGTTCCACCATCCCCTCCAAAACCTGGTATCATCATCCCGTCTACAACCTGGCTCCATCATCCCCTCCACAACGTGGTTTAATTATCCCCTCCACAACCTGGTTTAATCATCCCCTCCACAACCTGGTTTCATCATCCCCTCCACAACCTGGCTCCATCATCCCCTCCACAATCAGGTTTCATCATCCCCTCCACAACCTGGTTCCATCATCTCCTCCACAACCTGGCTCCATCATCCCCTCCAGAACCTGGTTTAATCGTCCCCTCCACAACCGGGTTTCATCATCCCCTCCACAACCTGGTTTCATCATCCCCTCACATCCTGGCTCCATCATCCCCTCCACAACCTGCTTCCATCATCCCCTCCAAAACCTGGTATCATCATCGCCTCCACAATCTGGCTCCATCATCCCCTCCACAACCTGGTTTCATCATCCCCTCACAACCTGGCTCCATCATCCCCTCCATAACCTGGCTCCACCATCCCCTCCACAAACTGGCTCCATCATCCCCTCCACAACCTGGTTCCATCATCCCCTCCAAAACCTGGTATCATCATCCCCTCCACAACCTGGCTCCAACATCCCCTCCACAACCTGGTTTCATTATCCCCTCCACAACCTGGTTTCATCATCCCCTCCACAACCCAGTTTCATCATCCCCTCCACAACCTAGTTTCATGATCCCCTGCACAAACTGCTTTCATAATCCCCTCCACAATCTGGCTCCATCATCCCCTCCACAACCTGGTTTCAGCATCCCCTCCACAATCTGGCTCCATCATCACCTCCACAACCTTGTTTAATCGTCCCCTCCACAACCTGGCTCCTTCATCCACTCCACAACCTGGATTAATCGTCCCCTCCACAACCTGGCTCCATCATCCCCTCCACAACCTGGTTTAATCATCCCCTCCACAACCTGGTTCCATCATCCCCTCCACAACCGGGTTTCATCATCCCCTCCACAACCTGGTTCCATCTTCCCCTCCAAAACCTGGTTTCGTCATCCCCTCCACATCCTGGTTTCGTCATCCCCTCCACAAACTGGCTCCATCACCCCCTCCACAACCTGGTTTAATCCTCCCCTCCACAACCTGGCTCCATCATCCCCTCCACAACCTGGTTTCGTCATCCCCTCCACAACCTGGCTCCATCATCCCCTCCATAACCTGGCTCCATCATCCCCTCCACAACCTGGCTGCATCATCCCCTCCACAAACTGGTTCCATCATCCCCTCCAAAACCTGGTATCATCATCCCGTCTACAAACTGGCTCCATCATCCCCTCCACAAACTGGCTCCATCATCCCCTCCACAACCTGGTTTCATCATCCCCTCCACAACCTGGTTTCATCATCCCCTCCATAACCTGCCTCCATCATCCCCTCCACATCCTGGCTTCATCATCCCCTCCACAACCTGGCTCCATCATCCCCTCCACAAACTGGTTTCATCATCCCCCCCACAACATGGTTTCATCATGCCGTCCACAACCTAGTTTCATGATCCCCTCCACAAACTGCTGTCATCATCCCCTCCACAACCTGGCTCCATCATCCCCTCCACAACCTGATTTCATTATCCCCTCCGCAACCTGGCTCCATCATCCCCTCCACAACCTGGTTTCATCGTCCCCTCACAACCTGGCTCCATCATCCCCTCCACAACCTGGTTTCATCATCCCCTCACAACCTGGCTCCATCATCCCTTCCATAACCTGGCTCCAACATCCCCTCCACAACCTGGTTTAATCATCCCCTCCACAACCTGGCTCCATCATCCCCTCCACAATCAGGTTTCATCATCCCCTCCACAACCTGCTTCCATCATCCCCTCCAAAACCTGGAATCATCATCGCCTCCACAATCTGGCTCCATCATCCCCTCCACAACCTGGTTTCATCATCCCCTCACAACCTGGTTCCATCATCCCCTCCAAAACCTGGTATCATCATCCCCTCCACAACCTGGCTCCAACATCCCCTCCACAACCTGGTTTCATTATCCCCTCCACAACCTGGTTTCATCATCCCCTCCACAACCCAGTTTCATCATCCCCTCCACAACCTAGTTTCATGACCCCCTGCACAAACTGCTTTCATAATCCCATCCACAATCTGGCTCCATCATCCCCTCCACAACCTGGTTTCAGCATCCCCTCCACAATCTGGCTCCATCATCACCTCCACAACCTTGTTTAATCGTCCCCTCCACAACCTGGCTCCTTCATCCACTCCACAACCTGGTTTAATCGTCCCCTCCACAACCTGGCTCCATCATCCCCTCCACAACCTGGTTTAATCATCCCCTCCACAACCTGGTTCCATCATCCCCTCCACAACCTGGTTTCATCATCCCCTCCACAACCTGGTTCCATCTTCCCCTCCAAAACCTGGTTTCGTCATCCCCTCCACATCCTGGTTTCGTCATCCCCTCCACAAACTGGCTCCATCACCCCCTTCACAACCTGGTTTAATCCTCCCCTCCACAACCTGGCTCCATCATCCCCTCCACAACCTGGTTTCGTCATCCCCTCCACAACCTGGCTCCATCATCCCCTCCATAACCTGGCTCCATCATCCCCTCCACAACCTGGCTCCATCATCCCCTCCACAATCAGGTTTCATCATCCCCTCCACAACCTGGTTCCATCATCTCCTCCACAACCTGGCTCCATCATCCCCTCCAGAACCTGGTTTAATCGTCCCCTCCACAACCTGGTTTCATCATCCCCTCCATAACCTGCCTCCATCATCCCCTCCACATCCTGGTTTCATCATCCCCTCCACAACCTGGCTCCATCATCCCCTCCACAACGTGGTTTAATTATCCCCTCCACAACCTGGTTTAATCATCCCCTCCACAACCTGGTTTCATCATCCCCTCCACAACCTGGCTCCATCATCCCCTCCACAATCAGGTTTCATCATCCCCCTCCACAACCTGGTTCCATCATCTCCTCCACAACCTGGCTCCATCATCCCCTCCAGAACCTGGTTTAATCGTCCCCTCCACAACCTGGTTGCATCATCCCCTGAACAACCTGCTTTCATTATCCCCTCCACAACCTGGCTCCATCATCCCCTCCACAACCGGGTTTCATCATCCCCTCCACAACCTGGTTTCATCATCCCCTCACATTCTGGCTCCATCATCCCCTCCACAACCTGCTTCCATCATCCCTTCCAAAACCTGGAATCATCATCGCCTCCACAATCTGGCTCCATCATCCCCTCCACAACCTGGTTTCATCATCCCCTCACAACCTGGCTCCATCATCCCCTCCATAACCTGGCTCCACCATCCCCTCCACAAACTGGCTCCATCATCCCCTCCACAACCTGGTTCCATCATCCCCTCCAAAACCTGGTATCATCATCCCCTCCACAACCTGGCTCCAACATCCCCTCCACAACCTGGTTTCATTATCCCCTCCACAACCTGGTTTCATCATCCCCTCCACAACCCAGTTTCATCATCCCCTCCACAACCTAGTTTCATGATCCCCTGCACAAACTGCTTTCATAATCCCCTCCACAATCTGGCTCCATCATCCCCTCCACAACCTGGTTTCAGCATCCCCTCCACAATCTGGCTCCATCATCACCTCCACAACCTTGTTTAATCGTCCCCTCCACAACCTGGCTCCTTCATCCACTCCACAACCTGGATTAATCGTCCCCTCCACAACCTGGCTCCATCATCTCCTCCACAACCTGGTTTAATCATCCCCTCCACAACCTGGTTCCATCATCCCCTCCACAACCGGGTTTCATCATCCCCTCCACAACCTGGTTCCATCTTCCCCTCCAAAACCTGGTTTCGTCTTCCCCTCCACATCCTGGTTTCGTCATCCCCTCCACAAACTGGGCTCCGTCACCCCCTCCACAACCTGGTTTAATCCTCCCCTCCACAACCTGGCTCCATCATCCCCTCCACAACCTGGTTTCGTCATCCCCCTCCACAACCTGGCTCCATCATCCCCTCCATAACCTGGCTCCATCATCCCCTCCACAACCTGGCTCCATCATCCCCTCCACAAACTGGTTCCATCATCCCCTCCAAAACCTGGTATCATCATCCCGTCTACAACCTGGCTCCATCATCCCCTCCACAAACTGGCTCCATCATCCCCTCCACAACCTGGTTTCATCATCCCCTCCACAACCTGGTTTCATCATCCCCTCCATAACCTGCCTCCATCATCCCCTCCACATCCTGGTTTCATCATCCCCTCCACAACCTGGCTCCATCATCCCCTCCACAAACTGGTTTCATCATCCCCCCCACAACCTGGTTTCATCATGCCGTCCAC
Source organism: Mobula birostris (assembly GCF_030028105.1). Taxonomy (NCBI): domain Eukaryota; kingdom Metazoa; phylum Chordata; class Chondrichthyes; order Myliobatiformes; family Myliobatidae; genus Mobula; species Mobula birostris. Next base: position 2,075 of record NW_027276397.1, on the reverse strand, counting down.
AACCTAGTTTCATGATCCCCTCCACAAACTGCTGTCATCATCCCCTCCACAACCTGGCTCCATCATCCCCTCCACAACCTGATTTCATTATCCCCTCCGCAACCTGGCTCCATCATCCCCTCCACAACCTGGTTTCATCGTCCCCTCACAACCTGGCTCCATCATCCCCTCCACAACCTGGCTCCATCATCCCCTCCACAACCTGGCTCCATCATCCCCTCCACAACCTGGTATCATCATCCCCTCCAAAGTCTGGCTCTATCATCCCCTCCACAACGTGGTTTCATCATCCCCTCACAACCTGGCTCCATCATCCCCTCCACAACCTGGTCTCATCATCCCCTCCACAACCTGGCTCCATCATCCCCTCCACAACCTGGTATCATCATCCCCTCCAAAATCTGGCTCTATCATCCCCTCCACAACCTGGTTTCATCATCCCCTCACAACCTGGCTCCATCATCCCCTCCACAACCTGGTATCATCATCCCCTCCAAAATCTGGCTCTATCAACCCCTCCACAACATGGCTCCATCATCCCCTCCACAACCTGGTTTCATCATCCCCTCCACAAGCTAGTTTCATCATCCCCTCCACAACCTGGCTCCATCATCCCCTCCACAACCTGGTTCCATCATCCCCTCCACAACCAAGTTTCATCATCCCCTCCACAAACTGGCTCCATCACCCCCTTCCACAACCTGGTTTAATCATCCCCTCCACAACATGGCTCCAACATCCCCTCCACAACCTGGTTTCATCATCCACTCACAACCTGGCTCCATCATCCCCTCCACAACCCGGTTTCATCATCCCCTCCACAACGTAGTTTCATGATCGCCTCCACAAACTGCTTTCATCATCCCCTCCAAAATCTGGCTCTATCATCCCCTCCACAACCTGGCTCCATCATCCCCTCCACAACCTGGCTCCATCATCCCCTCCACAACCTGGCTCCATCATCCCCTCCACAACCTGGTATCATCATCCCCTCCAAAGTCTGGCTCTATCATCCCCTCCACAACGTGGTTTCATCATCCCCTCACAACCTGGCTCCATCATCCCCTCCACAACCTGGCTCCATCATCCCCTCCACAACCTGGTTTCATCATCCCCTCCACAACCTGGCTCCATCATCCCCTCCGCAACCGGGTTCCATCATCCCCTCCACAACCTGGTTCCATCACACCCGCAACGACCTGGTTTAATCATCCCCTCCACAACCTGGCTCCGTCATCCCCTCCACAACCTGGTCTCATCATCCCCTCCACAACCTGGCTCCATCATCCCCTCCACAACCTGGTATCATCATCCCCTCCAAAATCTGGCTCTATCATCCCCTCCACAACCTGGTTTCATCATCCCCTCACAACCTGGCTCCATCATCCCCTCCACAACCTGGTATCATCATCCCTCCAAAATCTGGCTCTATCATCCCCTCCACAACCTGGGTTCATCATCCCCTCACAACCTGGCTCCATCATCCCCTCCACAACCTGGCTCCATCATCCCCTCCACAACATGGCTCCATCATCCCCTCCACAACCTGGTTTCATCATCCCCTCCACAAGCTAGTTTCATCATCCCCTCCACAACCTGGCTCCATCATCCCCTCCACAAACTGGTTCCATCATCCCCTCCACAACCCAGTTTCATCATCCCCTCCACAAACTGGCTCCATCACCCCCTCCACAACCTGGTTTAATCATCCCCTCCACAACATGGCTCCAACATCCCCTCCACAACCTGATTTCATCATCCACTCACAACCTGGCTCCATCATCCCCTCCACAACCTGGCTCCATCATCCCCTCCACACCCGGTGTCATCATCCCCTCCACAACGTAGTTTCATGATCCCCTCCACAAACTGCTTTCATCATCCCCTCCACAATCTGGCTTCATCATCCCCACCACAACCTGGTTTCAGCATCCCCTCCACAATCTGGCTCCATCATCACCTCCACAACCTTGTTTAATCGTCCCCTCCACAACCTGGTTCCATCTTCCCCTCCAAAACCTGGTTTCGTCATCCCCTCCACAACCTGGTTTCATCATCCCCTCCACAAACTGGCT
>NW_027276396.1:0-40323 GCF_030028105.1 Mobula birostris | reverse complement strand
CTGAACCTCTGCCTCTCTCTCCTAAACCTCGTCCCTCTCTCTCCTAAAGATCTGTCCCTCTCTCTCTCCTAAACCTCTGTCCCTCTCTCCTAAACCACTGTCCCTCTCTCCTAAACCTCTGTCTCTCTCTCCTAAACCTCTGTCCCTCTCTCTCCTGAACCTCTGTCCCTCTCTCGTGAACCCCTGTCCCTGTTTCTCCTAAACCTCTATCCCTCTCTCCTAAACCTCTGTCTCCCTCGTTTCGAAACCTCTGTCCCTCTCTCTCCTAAACCTCTGCCTCTCTCTCCTAAAGCTCCGTCCCTCTCTCCTAAACCTCTGTCCCTCTCTCTCCTAAACCTCTGTCCCTCTCTCTCCTAAACCTCTGTCGATCACTCTCCTGAAGCTCTGTCCCACTCTCTCCTAAACCTGTGTCCTCTCTCTCCTGAACCTCTGTCCCTCTCTCTCCTAAACCTCTGTCCCTCGCTATCCTAAACCTCTGTCCATCTCTCTCCTAAACCTCTGTCCCTCTCTCCTGAACCTCTGTCCCTCTCTCTCCTAAACCTCTGTCCCTCTCTCTCCTAAACCTCTGTCTCTCTCTCTCCTAAACCTCTGTCCTCTCTCTCCTTAAACTCTGTTCCTCTCTCTCCTAAATCTCTGCCTCTCTCTCCTAAACCTCTGTCCCTCTCTCTGAACCGCTGTTCCTCTCTCCTATACCTCTGTCCCTCTCTCTCCTGAACCTCTGTTCCTCTCTCTCCTAAACCTCTGCTTCTCTCTCCTAAACCTCCGTCCTTCTCTCTCCTAAACCTCAGTCTCTCTCTCTCCTAAACCTCTGTCCCTCTCTCTCCTAAACCTCTCTCCCTCTCTCTCCTAAATCTCTGTCCCTCTCTCTCAAAAACCTCTGTTCCTCTCTCCTAAACCTCTGTCCCTCTCTCTCCTAAACCTCTGCCTCTCTCTCCTAAACCTTTGTCCCTCTTTCTCCTAAACCTCTGTCCCTCTCTCTCCTAAACCTCTGTCTCTCTCTCCTAAACCTCTGTCCTCTCTCTCCTGAACCTCTGTCCCTCTCTCGTGAACCCCTGTCCCTGTTTCTCCTAAACCTCTATCCCTCTCTCCTAAACCTCTTTCTCCCTCGTTTCAAAACCTCTGTCCCTCTCTCTCCTAAACCTCTGCCTCTCTCTCCTAAACCTTCGTCCCTCTCTCCTAAACCTCTGTCCCTCTCTCTCCTAAACCTCTGTCCCTCTCTCTCCTAAACCTCTGTCGATCTCTCTCCTGAAGCTCTGTCCCACTCTCTCCTAAACCTGTGTCCCCTCTCTCTCCTAAACCTCTGTCCCTCTCACCTAAACCTCTGTCCCTCTTCTCCTAAACTGTCCCTCTCTCCTAAACCACTGCCCCCTCTCTCCTAAACCTCTGTCCTCTCTCCTAAACCACTGTCTCTCTCTCTCCTAAACCTCTGTCCCTCCTTCCTGAACCTCTGCCTCTCTCTCCTAATCCTTTGTCCCTCTTTCTCCTAAACCTCTGTCCCTCTCTCTCCTTAACGTCTGTCCCTCTCTCTCCTAAATCTCTGTCCCTCTCTCCTAAACCTCTGTCTCTCTCGATCCGAAACCTCTGTCCCTCTCTCTCCTAAACCTCTGTCCCTCTCTCTCCTAAAGATCTGCCGTCGCTCTCCTAAAGATCTGCCCTCGCTCTCCTGAACCTCTGTCCCTCTCGCTCCTAAACCTCTGTCCCTCTCTCTCCTAAACCTCTGTCCCTCTCTCTCCTAAGATCTGTCCCTCTCTCTCCTAAACCTCTGCCTCTCTCCCCTAAACCTCTGTCCCTCTCTCTCCTAAACCTCTGTCCCTCTCTCTCCTAAACCTCTGTCCCTCGCTCTCCTGAACCTCTGTCCGTCTCTCTCCTAAACCTCTGTCCCTCTCTCCTGAACCTCTGCCTCTCTCTCCTAAACCTCCGTCCCTCTCTCTCCTAAAGATCTGTCCCTCTCTCTCTCTCCTAAACTTCTGTCCCTCTCTCCTAAACCACTGTCCCTCTCTCTCCTAAACCTCTGTCTCTCTCTCCTAAACCTCTGTCCCTCTCTCTCCTGAACCTCTGTCCCTCTCTCGTGAACCCCTGTCCCTGTTTCTCCTAAACCTCTATCCCTCTCTCCTAAACCTCTGTCTCCCTCATTTCGAAACCTCTGTCCCTCTCTCTCCTAAACCTCTGCCTCTCTCTCCTAAACCTCCGTCCCTCTCTCCTAAACCTCTGTCCCTCTCTCTCCTAAACCTCTGTCCCTCTCTCTCCTAAACCTCTGTCGATCTCTCTCCTGAAGCTCTGTCCCACTCTCTCCTAAACCTGTGTCCCTCTCTCTCCTAAACCTCTGTCCCTCTCTCTCCTAAACCTCTGTCCCTCTCACCTAAACCTCTGTCCCTCTTTCTCCTAAACTGTCCCTCTCTCCTAAACCACTGCCCCCTCTCTCTCCTAAACCTCTGTCCCTCTCTCCTAAACCACTGTCTCTCTCTCTCCTAAACCTCTGTTCCTCCTTCCTGAACCTCTGCCTCTCTCTCCTAATCCTTTGTCCCTCTTTCTCCTAAACCTCTGTCCCTCTCTCTCCTTAACGTCTGTCCCTCTCTCCTAAACCTCTGTCCCTCTCTCTCCTAAATCTCTGTCCCTCTCTCCTAAACCTCTGTCTCTCTCGATCCGAAACCTCTGTCCCTCTCTCTCCTAAACCTCTGTCCCTCTCTCTCCTAAAGATCTGCCGTCGCTCTCCTAAAGATCTGCCCTCGCTCTCCTGAACCTCTGTCCCTCTCTCTCCTAAACCTCTGTCCCTCTCTCTCCTAAACCTCTGTCCCTCTCTCTCCTAAAGATCTGTCCCTCTCTCTCCTAAACCTCTGCCTCTCTCCCCTAAACCTCTGTCCCTCTCTCTCCTAAACCTCTGTCCCTCTCTCTCCTAAACCTCTGTCCCTCGCTCTCCTAAACCTCTGTCCCTCTCTCTCCTGAACTCTGTCCGTCTCTCTCCTAAACCTCTGTCCCTCTCTCTCCTAAACCTCTGTCCCTCTCTCGTGAACCCCTGTCCCTGTTTCTCCTAAACTTCTATCCCTCTCTCCTAAACGTCTGTCTGTCTCGATTCGAAACCTCTGTCCCTCTCTCTCCTAAACCTCTGTCCCTCTCTCCTGAACCTCTGTCCCTCTCTCCCCCAAACCTCTGTCCCTCTGTCCCCCAAACCTCTGTCCCTCGCTCTCCTAAACCTCTGTCACTCTCTCCTAAACCTCTATCTCTCTCTCCCCCAAACCTCTGTCCTCTCTCTCTCTGAAACCTTTGCCCACTGTCTCCTAAACCTCTGTCCCTCTCTCTCCTAAACCTCTGTTCCTCTCTCTCCTTAACCTCTGTTCCTCTATCTCCTAAAACTCTGCCTCTCTCTCCTAAACCTCTGTCCCTCTCTCTCCTAAACGTCTGTTGATCTCTCCTAAACCTCTGTTCCTCTCTCTCCTTAACCTCTGTTCCTCTATCTCCTAAAACTCTGCTCTCTCTCCTAAACCTCTGTCCTTCTTTCCTGAACCTTTGTCCCTCTCTCTCCAAAACCTCTGTCCCTCTCTCTCCTAAACCTCTGTCCCTCTCTCTCCGAAACCTCTGTCCCTCTCTCTCCTAAATCTCTGTCCCTCTCTCCTAAACCTCTGTCTCTCTCGATCCAAAACCTCTGTCCCTCTCTCTCCTAAACCTCTGTCCTCTCTCCCCTAAACCTCCGTCCCTCTCTCTCCTAAACCTCTGTTCCTCTCTCTTCTAAATCTGTCGATCTCTCCTAAACCTCTGCCCCTCTCTCTGATAAACGTCTGTGTCTCTCTATCTCCTGAACCTCTGTCCCTCTCTCCCCTTAACGTCTGTCCCTCTCTCTCCTTAACCTCTGTTCCTCTCTCTCCTAAACCTCTGTCCCTCTTTCCTAAACCTCTGTCCCTCTTTCCTAAACCTCTGCCCTCTCTCTGATAAACGTCTGTCTCTCTATCTCCTGAACCTCTGTCCCTCTCTCTCCTTAACGTCTGTCCCTCTCTCACCTTAACCTCAGTCCTCTCTCTCCTGAACCTCTGTCCCTCTTTCCTAACCTCTGTCCCTCTTTCCTAAACCTCTGCCCTCTCTCTGATAAACGTCTGTCTCTCTATCTCCTGAACCTCTGTCCCTCTCTCTCCTTAACGTCTGTCCCTCTCTCTCCTTAACCTCTGTTCCTCTCTCTCCTAAACCTCTGTCCCTCTTTCCTAAACCTCTGTCCCTCTTTCCTAAACCTCTGCCCCTCTCTCTGATAAACGTCTGTCTCTCTATCTCCTGAACCTCTGTCCCTCTCTCTCCTTAACGTCTGTCCCCTCTCTCACCTTAACCTCAGTCCCTGTCTCTCCTAAACCTCTGCCCCTCTGTCCTATTCCTCGGTCCCTCTCTCTCCTAAACCTCTGTCCCTCTCCCTATCTCTCCTGAACCTCTGTCCCTCTCTCTCCTGAACCTCTGTCCCTCTCTCCCCCAAACATATGTCACTCTCTCACCTTAACCTCAGTCCCTCTCTCTCCTAACCGTCTTTCCCTCTGTCCTATTCCTCGGTCCCTCTCTCTCCTAAACCTCTGTCACTCTCTCTCCTGAACCGCTGTCCCTCTCTCTCCTTAACGTCTGTCCCTCTCTCTCCTGAACCTCTGTCCCTCTCTCTCCTAAACCTCTGTCGATCTCTCCTAAACCTCTGCCCCTCTCTCTAAACCTCTGTCCCTCTCTCCTGAACCTCTGTCCCTCTCTCCTGAACCTCTGTCCCCTCTCTCCCCCAAACCTCTGTCCCTCTCTCTCCTAAACCTCTGTCCCTCTCTCTCCAAAACCTCTGTTGATCTCTCCTAAACCTCTGTCCCTCTCTCTCCAAAACCTCTGTCCCTCTCTCTCCTTAACCTCTGTTCCTCTATCTCCGAAACCACTGCCTCTCTCTCCTAAACCTCTGTCCCTCTCTCTCCTAAACCTCTGTCCCTCTTTCCTAAACCTCTGTCCCTCTCTCCTGAACCTCTGTCTCTCTCTCTCCTAAACCTCTGTTCCTCTCTCTCCTTAACCTCTGTTCCTCTCTCTCCTAAATCTCTGCCTCTCTCTCCTAAACCTCTGTCCCTCTCTCCTGAACCGCTGTTCCTCTCTCCTATACCTCTGTCCCTCTCTCTCCTGAACCTCTGTCCCTCTCTCTCCTAAACCTCTGCTTCTCTCTCCTAAACCTCCGTCCCTCTCTCTCCTAAACCTCAGTCTCTCTCTCTCCTAAACCTCTGTCCCTCTCTCTCCTAAACCTCTCTCCCTCTCTCTCCTAAATCTCTGTCCCTCTCTCTCAAAAACCTCTGTTCCTCTCTCCTAAACCTCTGTCCCTCTCTCTCCTAAACCTCTGTCCCTCTCTCTCCTGAACCTCTGTCCCTCTCTCTCCTAAACCTCTGCCTCTCTCTCCTAAACCTTTGTCCCTCTTTCTCCTAAACCTCTGTCCCTCTCTCTCCTAAACCTCTGTCTCTCTCTCCTAAACCTCTGTCCCTCTCTCTCCTGAACCTCTGTCCCTCTCTCGTGAACCCCTGTCCCTGTTTCTCCTAAACCTCTATCCCTCTCTCCTAAACCTCTTTCTCCCTCGTTTCAAAACCTCTGTCCCTCTCTCTCCTAAACCTCTGCCTCTCTCTCCTAAACCTCCGTCCCTCTCTCCTAAACCTCTGTCCCTCTCTCTCCTAAACCTCTGTCCCTCTCTCTCCTAAACCTCTGTCGATCTCTCTCCTGAAGCTCTGTCCCACTCTCTCCTAAACCTGTGTCCCTCTCTCTCCTAAACCTTTGTCCCTCTCTCTCCTAAACCTCTGTCCCTCTCACCTAAACCTCTGTCCCTCTTTCTCCTAAACTGTCCCTCTCTCCTAAACCACTGCCCCCTCTCTCCTAAACCTCTGTCCCTCTCTCCTAAACCACTGTCTCTCTCTCTCCTAAACCTCTGTCCCTCCTTCCTGAACCTCTGCCTCTCTCTCCTAATCCTTTGTCCCTCTTTCTCCTAAACCTCTGTCCCTCTCTCTCCTTAACGTCTGTCCCTCTCTCTCCTAAATCTCTGTCCCTCTCTCCTAAACCTCTGTCTCTCTCGATCCGAAACCTCTGTCCCTCTCTCTCCTAAACCTCTGTCCCTCTCTCTCCTAAAGATCTGCCGTCGCTCTCCTAAAGATCTGCCCTCGCTCTCCTGAACCTCTGTCCCTCTCTCTCCTAAACCTCTGTCCCTCTCTCTCCTAAACCTCTGTCCCTCTCTCTCCTAAAGATCTGTCCCTCTCTCTCCTAAACCTCTGCCTCTCTCCCCTAAACCTCTGTCCCTCTCTCTCCTAAACCTCTGTCCCTCGCTCTCCTAAACCTCTGTCCCTCTCTCTCCTGAACCTCTGTCCGTCTCTCTCCTAAACCTCTGTCCCTCTCTCTCCTAAACCTCTGTCCCTCTCTCGTGAACCCCTGTCCCTGTTTCTCCTAAACTTCTATCCCTCTCTCCTAAACGTCTGTCTCCCTCGATTCGAAACCTCTGTCCCTCTCTCTCCTAAACCTCTGCCCTCTCTCTCCTAAACCTCTGTCCCTCTCTCCTGAACCTCTGCCTCTCTCTCCTAAACCTCCGTCCCTCTCTCTCCTAAAGATCTGTCCCTCTCTCTCTCCTAAACCTCTGTCCCTCTCTCCTAAACCACTGTCCCTCTCTCCTAAACCTCTGTCTCTCTCTCCTAAACCTCTGTCCCTCTCTCTCCTGAACCTCTGTCCCTCTCTCGTGAACCCCTGTCCCTGTTTCTCCTAAACCTCTATCCCTCTCTCCTAAACCTCTGTCTCCCTCGTTTCGAAACCTCTGTCCCTCTCTCTCCTAAACCTCTGCCTCTCTCTCCTAAAGCTCCGTCCCTCTCTCCTAAACCTCTGTCCCTCTCTCTCCTAAACCTCTGTCCCTCTCTCTCCTAAACCTCTGTCGATCACTCTCCTGAAGCTCTGTCCCACTCTCTCCTAAACCTGTGTCCCTCTCTCTCCTGAACCTCTGTCCCTCTCTCTCCTAAACCTCTGTCCCTCGCTATCCTAAACCTCTGTCCATCTCTCTCCTAAACCTCTGTCCCTCTCTCCTGAACCTCTGTCCCTCTCTCTCCTAAACCTCTGTCCCTCTCTCTCCTAAACCTCTGTCTCTCTCTCTCCTAAACCTCTGTTCCTCTCTCTCCTTAAACTCTGTTCCTCTCTCTCCTAAATCTCTGCCTCTCTCTCCTAAACCTCTGTCCCTCTCTCCTGAACCGCTGTTCCTCTCTCCTATACCTCTGTCCCTCTCTCTCCTGAACCTCTGTTCCTCTCTCTCCTAAACCTCTGCTTCTCTCTCCTAAACCTCCGTCCCTCTCTCTCCTAAACCTCAGTCTCTCTCTCTCCTAAACCTCTGTCCCTCTCTCTCCTAAACCTCTCTCCCTCTCTCTCCTAAATCTCTGTCCCTCTCTCTCAAAAACCTCTGTTCCTCTCTCCTAAACCTCTGTCCCTCTCTCTCCTAAACCTCTGCCTCTCTCTCCTAAACCTTTGTCCCTCTTTCTCCTAAACCTCTGTCCCTCTCTCTCCTAAACCTCTGTCTCTCTCTCCTAAACCTCTGTCCCTCTCTCTCCTGAACCTCTGTCCCTCTCTCGTGAACCCCTGTCCCTGTTTCTCCTAAACCTCTATCCCTCTCTCCTAAACCTCTTTCTCCCTCGTTTCAAAACCTCTGTCCCTCTCTCTCCTAAACCTCTGCCTCTCTCTCCTAAACCTTCGTCCCTCTCTCCTAAACCTCTGTCCCTCTCTCTCCTAAACCTCTGTCCCTCTCTCTCCTAAACCTCTGTCGATCTCTCTCCTGAAGCTCTGTCCCACTCTCTCCTAAACCTGTGTCCCTCTCTCTCCTAAACCTCTGTCCCTCTCACCTAAACCTCTGTCCCTCTTTCTCCTAAACTGTCCCTCTCTCCTAAACCACTGCCCCCTCTCTCCTAAACCTCTGTCCCTCTCTCCTAAACCACTGTCTCTCTCTCTCCTAAACCTCTGTCCCTCCTTCCTGAACCTCTGCCTCTCTCTCCTAATCCTTTGTCCCTCTTTCTCCTAAACCTCTGTCCCTCTCTCTCCTTAACGTCTGTCCCTCTCTCTCCTAAATCTCTGTCCCTCTCTCCTAAACCTCTGTCTCTCTCGATCCGAAACCTCTGTCCCTCTCTCTCCTAAACCTCTGTCCCTCTCTCTCCTAAAGATCTGCCGTCGCTCTCCTAAAGATCTGCCCTCGCTCTCCTGAACCTCTGTCCCTCTCGCTCCTAAACCTCTGTCCCTCTCTCTCCTAAACCTCTGTCCCTCTCTCTCCTAAAGATCTGTCCCTCTCTCTCCTAAACCTCTGCCTCTCTCCCCTAAACCTCTGTCCCTCTCTCTCCTAAACCTCTGTCCCTCTCTCTCCTAAACCTCTGTCCCTCGCTCTCCTGAACCTCTGTCCGTCTCTCTCCTAAACCTCTGTCCCTCTCTCCTGAACCTCTGCCTCTCTCTCCTAAACCTCCGTCCCTCTCTCTCCTAAAGATCTGTCCCTCTCTCTCTCTCCTAAACTTCTGTCCCTCTCTCCTAAACCACTGTCCCTCTCTCTCCTAAACCTCTGTCTCTCTCTCCTAAACCTCTGTCCCTCTCTCTCCTGAACCTCTGTCCCTCTCTCGTGAACCCCTGTCCCTGTTTCTCCTAAACCTCTATCCCTCTCTCCTAAACCTCTGTCTCCCTCATTTCGAAACCTCTGTCCCTCTCTCTCCTAAACCTCTGCCTCTCTCTCCTAAACCTCCGTCCCTCTCTCCTAAACCTCTGTCCCTCTCTCTCCTAAACCTCTGTCCCTCTCTCTCCTAAACCTCTGTCGATCTCTCTCCTGAAGCTCTGTCCCACTCTCTCCTAAACCTGTGTCCCTCTCTCTCCTAAACCTCTGTCCCTCTCTCTCCTAAACCTCTGTCCCTCTCACCTAAACCTCTGTCCCTCTTTCTCCTAAACTGTCCCTCTCTCCTAAACCACTGCCCCCTCTCTCTCCTAAACCTCTGTCCCTCTCTCCTAAACCATTGTCTCTCTCTCTCCTAAACCTCTGTTCCTCCTTCCTGAACCTCTGCCTCTCTCTCCTAATCCTTTGTCCCTCTTTCTCCTAAACCTCTGTCCCTCTCTCTCCTTAACGTCTGTCCCTCTCTCCTAAACCTCTGTCCCTCTCTCTCCTAAATCTCTGTCCCTCTCTCCTAAACCTCTGTCTCTCTCGATCCGAAACCTCTGTCCCTCTCTCTCCTGAACCTCTGTCCCTCTCTCTCCTAAACCTCTGTCCCTCTCTCTCCTAAACCTCTGTCCCTCTCTCTCCTAAAGATCTGTCCCTCTCTCTCCTAAACCTCTGCCTCTCTCCCCTAAACTTCTGTCCCTCTCTCTCCTAAACCTCTGTCCCTCTCTCTCCTAAACCTCTGTCCCTCGCTCTCCTAAACCTCTGTCCCTCTCTCTCCTGAACCTCTGTCCGTCTCTCTCCTAAACCTCTGTCCCTCTCTCTCCTAAACCTCTGTCCCTCTCTCTCCTAAAGATCTGTCCCTCTCTCTCCTAAACCTCTGCCTCTCTCCCCTAAACCTCTGTCCCTCTCTCTCCTAAACCTCTGTCCCTCTCTCTCCTAAACCTCTGTCCCTCGCTCTCCTAAACCTCTGTCCCTCTCTCTCCTGAACCTCTGTCCGTCTCTCTCCTAAACCTCTGTCCCTCTCTCTCCTAAACCTCTGTCCCTCTCTCGTGAACCCCTGTCCCTGTTTCTCCTAAACTTCTATCCTTCTCTCCTAAACGTCTGTCTGTCTCGATTCGAAACCTCTGTCCCTCTCTCTCCTAAACCTCTGCCCTCTCTCTCCTAAACCTCTGTCCCTCTCTCCTGAACCTCTGCCTCTCTCTCCTAAACCTCTGTCCCTCTCTCTCCTAAACCTCCGTCCCTCTCTCTCCTAAAGATCTGTCCCTCTCTCCTAAACCACTGCCCCCTCTCTCTCCTAAACCTCTGTCCCTCTCTCCTAAACCACTGTCCCTCTCTCTCCTAAACCTCTGTCGATCTCTCCTAAACCTCTGCCCCTCTCTCTAAACCTCTGTCCCTCTCTCTCCTAAACCTCTGTCCCTCTCTCCTAAACCTCTGTCTCTCTCTCCCCCAAACCTCTGTCTCTCTGTCTCTGAAACCTTTGCCCACTGTCTCCTAAACCTCTGTCCCTTTCTCTCCTAAACCTCTGTTCCTCTCTCTCCTAAACCACTGTCCCTCTCTCTCCTAAACCTCTGTCGATCTCTCCTAAACCTCTGCCCCTCTCTCTAAACCTCTGCCCCTCTCTCTAAACCTCTGTCCCTCTCTCCTGAACCTCTGTCCCTCTCTCCCCCAAACCTCTGTCCCTCTGTCCCCCAAACCTCTGTCCCTCGCTCTCCTAAACCTCTGTCACTCTCTCCTAAACCTCTATCTCTCTCTCCCCCAAACCTCTGTCTCTCTCTCTCTGAAACCTTTGCCCACTGTCTCCTAAACCTCTGTCCCTCTCTCTCCTAAACCTCTGTTCCTCTCTCTCCTTAACCTCTGTTCCTCTATCTCCTAAAACTCTGCCTCTCTCTCCTAAACCTCTGTCCCTCTCTCTCCTAAACGTCTGTTGATCTCTCCTAAACCTCTGTTCCTCTCTCTCCTTAACCTCTGTTCCTCTATCTCCTAAAACTCTGCCTCTCTCTCCTAAACCTCTGTCCTTCTTTCCTGAACCTTAGTCCCTCTCTCTCCAAAACCTCTGTCCCTCTCTCTCCTAAACCTCTGTCCCTCTCTCCCCTAAACCTCCGTCCCTCTCTCTCCTAAACCTCTGTTCCTCTCTCTTCTAAATCTGTCGATCTCTCCTAAACCTCTGCCCCTCTCTCTGATAAACGTCTGTCTCTCTATCTCCTGAACCTCTGTCCCTCTCTCTCCTTAACGTCTGTCCCTCTCTCTCCTTAACCTCTGTTCCTCTCTCTCCTAAACCTCTGTCCCTCTTTCCTAAACCTCTGTCCCTCTTTCCTAAACCTCTGCCCCTCTCTCTGATAAACGTCTGTCTCTCTATCTCCTGAACCTCTGTCCCTCTCTCTCCTTAACGTCTGTCCCTCTCTCACCTTAACCTCAGTCCCTCTCTCTCCTGAACCTCTGTCCCTCTTTCCTAAACCTCTGCCCCTCTCTCTGATAAACGTCTGTCTCTCTATCTCCTGAACCTCTGTCCCTCTCTCTCCTTAACGTCTGTCCCTCTCTCTCCTTAACCTCTGTTCCTCTCTCTCCTAAACCTCTGTCCCTCTTTCCTAAACCTCTGTCCCTCTTTCCTAAACCTCTGCCCCTCTCTCTGATAAACGTCTGTCTCTCTATCTCCTGAACCTCTGTCCCTCTCTCTCCTTAACGTCTGTCCCTCTCTCACCTTAACCTCAGTCCCTCTCTCTCCTAAACCTCTGCCCCTCTGTCCTATTCCTCGGTCCCTCTCTCTCCTAAACCTCTGTCCCTCTCCCTATCTCTCCTGAACCTCTGTCCCTCTCTCTCCTGAACCTCTGTCCCTCTCTCCCCCAAACATATGTCACTCTCTCACCTTAACCTCAGTCCCTCTCTCTCCTAACCCTCTTTCCCTCTGTCCTATTCCTCGGTCCCTCTCTCTCCTAAACCTCTGTCACTCTCTCTCCTGAACCGCTGTCCCTCTCTCTCCTTAACGTCTGTCCCTCTCTCTCCTGAACCTCTGTCCCTCTCTCTCCTAAACCTCTGTCGATCTCTCCTAAACCTCTGCCCCTCTCTCTAAACCTCTGTCCCTCTCTCCTGAACCTCTGTCCCTCTCTCCTGAACCTCTGTCCCTCTCTCCCCCAAACCTCTGTCCCTCTCTCTCCTAAACCTCTGTCCCTCTCTCTCCAAAACCTCTGTTGATCTCTCCTAAACCTCTGTCCCTCTCTCTCCAAAACCTCTGTCCCTCTCTCTCCTTAACCTCTGTTCCTCTATCTCCGAAACCACTGCCTCTCTCTCCTAAACCTCTGTCCCTCTCTCTCCTAAACCTCTGTCCCTCTTTCCTAAACCTCTGTCTCTCTTGATCCAAAACCTCTGTCCCTCTCTCTCTTTAACGTCTGTCCCTCTCTCACCTTAACCTCAGTCCCTCTCTCTCCTAAACCTCTTTCCCTCTGTCCTATTCCTCGGTCCCTCTCTCTCCTAAACCTCTGACCCTCTCTCTCCTGAACCTCTGTCCCTCTCTCTCCAAAACCTCTGTCCCTCTCTCCTGAACCTCTGCCTCTCTCTCCTAAACCTCTATCCCTCTCTCTCCTAAACCGCTGTCCCTCTCTCTCCTGAACCTCTGTCCCTCTCTCCTGAACCTCTGTCCCTCTCTCCTGAACCTCTGCCTCTCTCTCCTAAACCTCTGTCCCTCTCTCTCCAAAACCTCTGTCCCTCTCTCCTGAACCTCTGCCTCTCTCTCCTAAACCTCTGTCCCTCTCTCTCCTAAACCCCTGTCCCTCTCTCCTGAACCTCTGTCCGTTTCTCCTAAACTTCTATCCCTCTCTCTCCTAAACCACTGTCCCTCTCTCCTGAACCTCTGTCCGTCTCTCTCCTATACCTCTGTCCCTCTCTCCTGAACCTCTGTCCCTCTCTCTCCTGAACCTCTGTCCCTCTCTCCTAAACCTCTGTCCCTCTCTCTCCTATACCTCTGTCCCTCTCTCCTGAACCTCTGTCCCTCTCTCTCCTGAACCTCTGCCTCTCTCTCCTAAACCTCTGTCCCTCTCTCTCCTAAACCTCTCTCCCTCTCTCTCCTAAATCTCTGTCCCTCTCTCTCAAAAACCTCTGTTCCTCTCTCCTAAACCTGTCCCTCTCTCTCCTAAACCTCTGCCTCTCTCTCCTAAACGTCTGTCCCTCTCTCCTGAATCTCTGCCTCTCTCTCCTAAACCTCCGTCCCTCTCTCCTAAACCTCTGTCCCTCTCTCTCCTAAACCTCTGCCCTTTCTCTCCTAAACCTCTGTCGATCTCTCTCCTGAAGCTGTCCCACTCTCTCCTAAACCTGTGTCCCTCTCTCTCCTAAACCTCTGTCCCTCTCTCTCCTAAACCTCTGTCCCTCTCACCTAAACCTCTGTCCCTCTCTCTCCTAAACTGTCCCTCTCTCCTAAACCACTGCCCCCTATCTCTCCTAAACCTCTGTACCTCTCTCCTAAACCACTGTCTCTCTCTCTCCTAAACCTCTGTCCCTCTCTCTCCTAAACCTCTGTCCCTCCTTCCTGAACCTCTGTCCCTCTCTCTCCTAAACCTCCGTCCCTCTCTCTCCTAAACCTCTGTCCCTCTCTCTTCTAAATATCTGTCGATCTCTCCTAAACCTCTGCCCCTCTCTCTAAACCTCTGTCCCTCTTTCCTAAACCTCTGTCCCTCTTTCCTAAACCTCTGCCCCTCTCTCTGATAAACGTCTGTCTCTCTATCTCCTGAACCTCTGTCCCTCTCTCTCCTTAACGTCTGTCCCTCTCTCACCTTAACCTCAGTCCCTCTCTCTCCTAAACCTCTGCCCCTCTGTCCTATTCCTCGGTCCCTCTCTCTCCTAAACCTCTGTCCCTCTCTCTCCTAAAGATCTGTCCCTCTCTCTCCTAAACCTCTGCCTCTCTCCCCTAAACCTCTGTCCCTCTCTCTCCTAAACCTCTGTCCCTCTCTCTCCTAAACCTCTGTCCCTCGCTCTCCTGAACCTCTGTCCGTCTCTCTCCTAAACCTCTGTCCCTCTCTCCTGAACCTCTGCCTCTCTCTCCTAAACCTCCGTCCCTCTCTCTCCTAAAGATCTGTCCCTCTCTCTCTCTCCTAAACTTCTGTCCCTCTCTCCTAAACCACTGTCCCTCTCTCTCCTAAACCTCTGTCTCTCTCTCCTAAACCTCTGTCCCTCTCTCTCCTGAACCTCTGTCCCTCTCTCGTGAACCCCTGTCCCTGTTTCTCCTAAACCTCTATCCCTCTCTCCTAAACCTCTGTCTCCCTCATTTCGAAACCTCTGTCCCTCTCTCTCCTAAACCTCTGCCTCTCTCTCCTAAACCTCCGTCCCTCTCTCCTAAACCTCTGTCCCTCTCTCTCCTAAACCTCTGTCCCTCTCTCTCCTAAACCTCTGTCGATCTCTCTCCTGAAGCTCTGTCCCACTCTCTCCTAAACCTGTGTCCCTCTCTCTCCTAAACCTCTGTCCCTCTCTCTCCTAAACCTCTGTCCCTCTCACCTAAACCTCTGTCCCTCTTTCTCCTAAACTGTCCCTCTCTCCTAAACCACTGCCCCCTCTCTCTCCTAAACCTCTGTCCCTCTCTCCTAAACCACTGTCTCTCTCTCTCCTAAACCTCTGTTCCTCCTTCCTGAACCTCTGCCTCTCTCTCCTAATCCTTTGTCCCTCTTTCTCCTAAACCTCTGTCCCTCTCTCTCCTTAACGTCTGTCCCTCTCTCCTAAACCTCTGTCCCTCTCTCTCCTAAATCTCTGTCCCTCTCTCCTAAACCTCTGTCTCTCTCGATCCGAAACCTCTGTCCCTCTCTCTCCTGAACCTCTGTCCCTCTCTCTCCTAAACCTCTGTCCCTCTCTCTCCTAAACCTCTGTCCCTCTCTCTCCTAAAGATCTGTCCCTCTCTCTCCTAAACCTCTGCCTCTCTCCCCTAAACCTCTGTCCCTCTCTCTCCTAAACCTCTGTCCCTCTCTCTCCTAAACCTCTGTCCCTCGCTCTCCTAAACCTCTGTCCCTCTCTCTCCTGAACCTCTGTCCGTCTCTCTCCTAAACCTCTGTCCCTCTCTCTCCTAAACCTCTGTCCCTCTCTCTCCTAAAGATCTGTCCCTCTCTCTCCTAAACCTCTGCCTCTCTCCCCTAAACCTCTGTCCCTCTCTCTCCTAAACCTCTGTCCCTCTCTCTCCTAAACCTCTGTCCCTCGCTCTCCTAAACCTCTGTCCCTCTCTCTCCTGAACCTCTGTCCGTCTCTCTCCTAAACCTCTGTCCCTCTCTCTCCTAAACCTCTGTCCCTCTCTCGTGAACCCCTGTCCCTGTTTCTCCTAAACTTCTATCCCTCTCTCCTAAACGTCTGTCTGTCTCGATTCGAAACCTCTGTCCCTCTCTCTCCTAAACCTCTGCCCTCTCTCTCCTAAACCTCTGTCCCTCTCTCCTAAACCTCTGTCCCTCTCTCTCCTAAACCTCCGTCCCTCTCTCTCCTAAAGATCTGTCCCTCTCTCCTAAACCACTGCCCCCTCTCTCTCCTAAACCTCTGTCCCTCTCTCCTAAACCACTGTCCCTCTCTCTCCTAAACCTCTGTCGATCTCTCCTAAACCTCTGCCCCTCTCTCTAAACCTCTGTCCCTCTCTCTCCTAAACCTCTGTCCCTCTCTCCTAAACCTCTGTCTCTCTCTCCCCCAAACCTCTGTCTCTCTGTCTCTGAAACCTTTGCCCACTGTCTCCTAAACCTCTGTCCCTTTCTCTCCTAAACCTCTGTTCCTCTCTCTCCTAAACCACTGTCCCTCTCTCTCCTAAACCTCTGTCGATCTCTCCTAAACCTCTGCCCCTCTCTCTAAACCTCTGCCCCTCTCTCTAAACCTCTGTCCCTCTCTCCTGAACCTCTGTCCCTCTCTCCCCCAAACCTCTGTCCCTCTGTCCCCCAAACCTCTGTCCCTCGCTCTCCTAAACCTCTGTCACTCTCTCCTAAACCTCTATCTCTCTCTCCCCCAAACCTCTGTCTCTCTCTCTCTGAAACCTTTGCCCACTGTCTCCTAAACCTCTGTCCCTCTCTCTCCTAAACCTCTGTTCCTCTCTCTCCTTAACCTCTGTTCCTCTATCTCCTAAAACTCTGCCTCTCTCTCCTAAACCTCTGTCCCTCTCTCTCCTAAACGTCTGTTGATCTCTCCTAAACCTCTGTTCCTCTCTCTCCTTAACCTCTGTTCCTCTATCTCCTAAAACTCTGCCTCTCTCTCCTAAACCTCTGTCCTTCTTTCCTGAACCTTTGTCCCTCTCTCTCCAAAACCTCTGTCCCTCTCTCTCCTAAACCTCTGTCCCTCTCTCTCCGAAACCTCTGTCCCTCTCTCTCCTAAATCTCTGTCCCTCTCTCCTAAACCTCTGTCTCTCTCGATCCAAAACCTCTGTCCCTCTCTCTCCTAAACCTCTGTCCCTCTCTCCCCTAAACCTCCGTCCCTCTCTCTCCTAAACCTCTGTTCCTCTCTCTTCTAAATCTGTCGATCTCTCCTAAACCTCTGCCCCTCTCTCTGATAAACGTCTGTCTCTCTATCTCCTGAACCTCTGTCCCTCTCTCTCCTTAACGTCTGTTCCTCTCTCTCCTTAACCTCTGTTCCTCTATCTCCTAAAACTCTGCCTCTCTCTCCTAAACCTCTGTCCTTCTTTCCTGAACCTTTGTCCCTCTCTCTCCAAAACCTCTGTCCCTCTCTCTCCTAAACCTCTGTCCCTCTCTCTCCGAAACCTCTGTCCCTCTCTCTCCTAAATCTCTGTCCCTCTCTCCTAAACCTCTGTCTCTCTCGATCCAAAACCTCTGTCCCTCTCTCTCCTAAACCTCTGTCCCTCTCTCCCCTAAACCTCCGTCCCTCTCTCTCCTAAACCTCTGTTCCTCTCTCTTCTAAATCTGTCGATCTCTCCTAAACCTCTGCCCCTCTCTCTGATAAACGTCTGTCTCTCTATCTCCTGAACCTCTGTCCCTCTCTCTCCTTAACGTCTGTCCCTCTCTCTCCTTAACCTCTGTTCCTCTCTCTCCTAAACCTCTGTCCCTCTTTCCTAAACCTCTGTCCCTCTTTCCTAAACCTCTGCCCCTCTCTCTGATAAACGTCTGTCTCTCTATCTCCTGAACCTCTGTCCCTCTCTCTCCTTAACGTCTGTCCCTCTCTCACCTTAACCTCAGTCCCTCTCTCTCCTGAACCTCTGTCCCTCTTTCCTAAACCTCTGCCCCTCTCTCTGATAAACGTCTGTCTCTCTATCTCCTGAACCTCTGTCCCTCTCTCTCCTTAACGTCTGTCCCTCTCTCTCCTTAACCTCTGTTCCTCTCTCTCCTAAACCTCTGTCCCTCTTTCCTAAACCTCTGTCCCTCTTTCCTAAACCTCTGCCCCTCTCTCTGATAAACGTCTGTCTCTCTATCTCCTGAACCTCTGTCCCTCTCTCTCCTTAACGTCTGTCCCTCTCTCACCTTAACCTCAGTCCCTCTCTCTCCTAAACCTCTGCCCCTCTGTCCTATTCCTCGGTCCCTCTCTCTCCTAAACCTCTGTCCCTCTCCCTATCTCTCCTGAACCTCTGTCCCTCTCTCTCCTGAACCTCTGTCCCTCTCTCCCCCAAACATATGTCACTCTCTCACCTTAACCTCAGTCCCTCTCTCTCCTAACCCTCTTTCCCTCTGTCCTATTCCTCGGTCCCTCTCTCTCCTAAACCTCTGTCACTCTCTCTCCTGAACCGCTGTCCCTCTCTCTCCTTAACGTCTGTCCCTCTCTCTCCTGAACCTCTGTCCCTCTCTCTCCTAAACCTCTGTCGATCTCTCCTAAACCTCTGCCCCTCTCTCTAAACCTCTGTCCCTCTCTCCTGAACCTCTGTCCCTCTCTCCTGAACCTCTGTCCCTCTCTCCCCCAAACCTCTGTCCCTCTCTCTCCTAAACCTCTGTCCCTCTCTCTCCAAAACCTCTGTTGATCTCTCCTAAACCTCTGTCCCTCTCTCTCCAAAACCTCTGTCCCTCTCTCTCCTTAACCTCTGTTCCTCTATCTCCGAAACCACTGCCTCTCTCTCCTAAACCTCTGTCCCTCTCTCTCCTAAACCTCTGTCCCTCTTTCCTAAACCTCTGTCTCTCTTGATCCAAAACCTCTGTCCCTCTCTCTCTTTAACGTCTGTCCCTCTCTCACCTTAACCTCAGTCCCTCTCTCTCCTAAACCTCTTTCCCTCTGTCCTATTCCTCGGTCCCTCTCTCTCCTAAACCTCTGACCCTCTCTCTCCTGAACCTCTGTCCCTCTCTCTCCAAAACCTCTGTCCCTCTCTCCTGAACCTCTGCCTCTCTCTCCTAAACCTCTATCCCTCTCTCTCCTAAACCGCTGTCCCTCTCTCTCCTGAACCTCTGTCCCTCTCTCCTGAACCTCTGTCCCTCTCTCCTGAACCTCTGCCTCTCTCTCCTAAACCTCTGTCCCTCTCTCTCCAAAACCTCTGTCCCTCTCTCCTGAACCTCTGCCTCTCTCTCCTAAACCTCTGTCCCTCTCTCTCCTAAACCCCTGTCCCTCTCTCCTGAACCTCTGTCCGTTTCTCCTAAACTTCTATCCCTCTCTCTCCTAAACCACTGTCCCTCTCTCCTGAACCTCTGTCCGTCTCTCTCCTATACCTCTGTCCCTCTCTCCTGAACCTCTGTCCCTCTCTCTCCTGAACCTCTGTCCCTCTCTCCTAAACCTCTGTCCCTCTCTCTCCTATACCTCTGTCCCTCTCTCCTGAACCTCTGTCCCTCTCTCTCCTGAACCTCTGCCTCTCTCTCCTAAACCTCTGTCCCTCTCTCTCCTAAACCTCTCTCCCTCTCTCTCCTAAATCTCTGTCCCTCTCTCTCAAAAACCTCTGTTCCTCTCTCCTAAACCTGTCCCTCTCTCTCCTAAACCTCTGCCTCTCTCTCCTAAACGTCTGTCCCTCTCTCCTGAATCTCTGCCTCTCTCTCCTAAACCTCCGTCCCTCTCTCCTAAACCTCTGTCCCTCTCTCTCCTAAACCTCTGCCCTTTCTCTCCTAAACCTCTGTCGATCTCTCTCCTGAAGCTGTCCCACTCTCTCCTAAACCTGTGTCCCTCTCTCTCCTAAACCTCTGTCCCTCTCTCTCCTAAACCTCTGTCCCTCTCACCTAAACCTCTGTCCCTCTCTCTCCTAAACTGTCCCTCTCTCCTAAACCACTGCCCCCTATCTCTCCTAAACCTCTGTACCTCTCTCCTAAACCACTGTCTCTCTCTCTCCTAAACCTCTGTCCCTCTCTCTCCTAAACCTCTGTCCCTCCTTCCTGAACCTCTGTCCCTCTCTCTCCTAAACCTCCGTCCCTCTCTCTCCTAAACCTCTGTCCCTCTCTCTTCTAAATATCTGTCGATCTCTCCTAAACCTCTGCCCCTCTCTCTAAACCTCTGTCCCTCTTTCCTAAACCTCTGTCCCTCTTTCCTAAACCTCTGCCCCTCTCTCTGATAAACGTCTGTCTCTCTATCTCCTGAACCTCTGTCCCTCTCTCTCCTTAACGTCTGTCCCTCTCTCACCTTAACCTCAGTCCCTCTCTCTCCTAAACCTCTGCCCCTCTGTCCTATTCCTCGGTCCCTCTCTCTCCTAAACCTCTGTCCCTCTCTTTCCTAAAGATCTGTCCCTCTCTCTCCTAAACCTCTGCCTCTCTCCCCTAAACCTCTGTCCCTCTCTCTCCTAAACCTCTGTCCCTCTCTCTCCTAAACCTCTGTCCCTCGCTCTCCTGAACCTCTGTCCGTCTCTCTCCTAAACCTCTGTCCCTCTCTCCTGAACCTCTGCCTCTCTCTCCTAAACCTCCGTCCCTCTCTCTCCTAAAGATCTGTCCCTCTCTCTCTCTCCTAAACTTCTGTCCCTCTCTCCTAAACCACTGTCCCTCTCTCTCCTAAACCTCTGTCTCTCTCTCCTAAACCTCTGTCCCTCTCTCTCCTGAACCTCTGTCCCTCTCTCGTGAACCCCTGTCCCTGTTTCTCCTAAACCTCTATCCCTCTCTCCTAAACCTCTGTCTCCCTCATTTCGAAACCTCTGTCCCTCTCTCTCCTAAACCTCTGCCTCTCTCTCCTAAACCTCCGTCCCTCTCTCCTAAACCTCTGTCCCTCTCTCTCCTAAACCTCTGTCCCTCTCTCTCCTAAACCTCTGTCGATCTCTCTCCTGAAGCTCTGTCCCACTCTCTCCTAAACCTGTGTCCCTCTCTCTCCTAAACCTCTGTCCCTCTCTCTCCTAAACCTCTGTCCCTCTCACCTAAACCTCTGTCCCTCTTTCTCCTAAACTGTCCCTCTCTCCTAAACCACTGCCCCCTCTCTCTCCTAAACCTCTGTCCCTCTCTCCTAAACCACTGTCTCTCTCTCTCCTAAACCTCTGTTCCTCCTTCCTGAACCTCTGCCTCTCTCTCCTAATCCTTTGTCCCTCTTTCTCCTAAACCTCTGTCCCTCTCTCTCCTTAACGTCTGTCCCTCTCTCCTAAACCTCTGTCCCTCTCTCTCCTAAATCTCTGTCCCTCTCTCCTAAACCTCTGTCTCTCTCGATCCGAAACCTCTGTCCCTCTCTCTCCTGAACCTCTGTCCCTCTCTCTCCTAAACCTCTGTCCCTCTCTCTCCTAAACCTCTGTCCCTCTCTCTCCTAAAGATCTGTCCCTCTCTCTCCTAAACCTCTGCCTCTCTCCCCTAAACCTCTGTCCCTCTCTCTCCTAAACCTCTGTCCCTCTCTCTCCTAAACCTCTGTCCCTCGCTCTCCTAAACCTCTGTCCCTCTCTCTCCTGAACCTCTGTCCGTCTCTCTCCTAAACCTCTGTCCCTCTCTCTCCTAAACCTCTGTCCCTCTCTCTCCTAAAGATCTGTCCCTCTCTCTCCTAAACCTCTGCCTCTCTCCCCTAAACCTCTGTCCCTCTCTCTCCTAAACCTCTGTCCCTCTCTCTCCTAAACCTCTGTCCCTCGCTCTCCTAAACCTCTGTCCCTCTCTCTCCTGAACCTCTGTCCGTCTCTCTCCTAAACCTCTGTCCCTCTCTCTCCTAAACCTCTGTCCCTCTCTCGTGAACCCCTGTCCCTGTTTCTCCTAAACTTCTATCCCTCTCTCCTAAACGTCTGTCTGTCTCGATTCGAAACCTCTGTCCCTCTCTCTCCTAAACCTCTGCCCTCTCTCTCCTAAACCTCTGTCCCTCTCTCCTAAACCTCTGTCCCTCTCTCTCCTAAACCTCCGTCCCTCTCTCTCCTAAAGATCTGTCCCTCTCTCCTAAACCACTGCCCCCTCTCTCTCCTAAACCTCTGTCCCTCTCTCCTAAACCACTGTCCCTCTCTCTCCTAAACCTCTGTCGATCTCTCCTAAACCTCTGCCCCTCTCTCTAAACCTCTGTCCCTCTCTCTCCTAAACCTCTGTCCCTCTCTCCTAAACCTCTGTCTCTCTCTCCCCCAAACCTCTGTCTCTCTGTCTCTGAAACCTTTGCCCACTGTCTCCTAAACCTCTGTCCCTTTCTCTCCTAAACCTCTGTTCCTCTCTCTCCTAAACCACTGTCCCTCTCTCTCCTAAACCTCTGTCGATCTCTCCTAAACCTCTGCCCCTCTCTCTAAACCTCTGCCCCTCTCTCTAAACCTCTGTCCCTCTCTCCTGAACCTCTGTCCCTCTCTCCCCCAAACCTCTGTCCCTCTGTCCCCCAAACCTCTGTCCCTCGCTCTCCTAAACCTCTGTCACTCTCTCCTAAACCTCTATCTCTCTCTCCCCCAAACCTCTGTCTCTCTCTCTCTGAAACCTTTGCCCACTGTCTCCTAAACCTCTGTCCCTCTCTCTCCTAAACCTCTGTTCCTCTCTCTCCTTAACCTCTGTTCCTCTATCTCCTAAAACTCTGCCTCTCTCTCCTAAACCTCTGTCCCTCTCTCTCCTAAACGTCTGTTGATCTCTCCTAAACCTCTGTTCCTCTCTCTCCTTAACCTCTGTTCCTCTATCTCCTAAAACTCTGCCTCTCTCTCCTAAACCTCTGTCCTTCTTTCCTGAACCTTTGTCCCTCTCTCTCCAAAACCTCTGTCCCTCTCTCTCCTAAACCTCTGTCCCTCTCTCTCCGAAACCTCTGTCCCTCTCTCTCCTAAATCTCTGTCCCTCTCTCCTAAACCTCTGTCTCTCTCGATCCAAAACCTCTGTCCCTCTCTCTCCTAAACCTCTGTCCCTCTCTCCCCTAAACCTCCGTCCCTCTCTCTCCTAAACCTCTGTTCCTCTCTCTTCTAAATCTGTCGATCTCTCCTAAACCTCTGCCCCTCTCTCTGATAAACGTCTGTCTCTCTATCTCCTGAACCTCTGTCCCTCTCTCCCCTTAACGTCTGTCCCTCTCTCTCCTTAACCTCTGTTCCTCTCTCTCCTAAACCTCTGTCCCTCTTTCCTAAACCTCTGTCCCTCTTTCCTAAACCTCTGCCCCTCTCTCTGATAAACGTCTGTCTCTCTATCTCCTGAACCTCTGTCCCTCTCTCTCCTTAACGTCTGTCCCTCTCTCACCTTAACCTCAGTCCCTCTCTCTCCTGAACCTCTGTCCCTCTTTCCTAAACCTCTGTCCCTCTTTCCTAAACCTCTGCCCCTCTCTCTGATAAACGTCTGTCTCTCTATCTCCTGAACCTCTGTCCCTCTCTCTCCTTAACGTCTGTCCCTCTCTCTCCTTAACCTCTGTTCCTCTCTCTCCTAAACCTCTGTCCCTCTTTCCTAAACCTCTGTCCCTCTTTCCTAAACCTCTGCCCCTCTCTCTGATAAACGTCTGTCTCTCTATCTCCTGAACCTCTGTCCCTCTCTCTCCTTAACGTCTGTCCCTCTCTCACCTTAACCTCAGTCCCTCTCTCTCCTAAACCTCTGCCCCTCTGTCCTATTCCTCGGTCCCTCTCTCTCCTAAACCTCTGTCCCTCTCCCTATCTCTCCTGAACCTCTGTCCCTCTCTCTCCTGAACCTCTGTCCCTCTCTCCCCCAAACATATGTCACTCTCTCACCTTAACCTCAGTCCCTCTCTCTCCTAACCCTCTTTCCCTCTGTCCTATTCCTCGGTCCCTCTCTCTCCTAAACCTCTGTCACTCTCTCTCCTGAACCGCTGTCCCTCTCTCTCCTTAACGTCTGTCCCTCTCTCTCCTGAACCTCTGTCCCTCTCTCTCCTAAACCTCTGTCGATCTCTCCTAAACCTCTGCCCCTCTCTCTAAACCTCTGTCCCTCTCTCCTGAACCTCTGTCCCTCTCTCCTGAACCTCTGTCCCTCTCTCCCCCAAACCTCTGTCCCTCTCTCTCCTAAACCTCTGTCCCTCTCTCTCCAAAACCTCTGTTGATCTCTCCTAAACCTCTGTCCCTCTCTCTCCAAAACCTCTGTCCCTCTCTCTCCTAAACCTCTGTCCCTCTCTCTCCTAAACCTCTGTCCCTCTCTCTCCTTAACCTCTGTTCCTCTATCTCCTAAAACTCTGCCTCTCTCTCCTAAACCTCTGTCCTTCTTTCCTGAACCTTTGTCCCTCTCTCCCCTAAACCTCTGTCCCTCTCTCTCCTAAACCTCTGTCCCTCTCTCTCCGAAACCTCTGTCCCTCTCTCTCCTAAATCTCTGTCCCTCTCTCCTAAACCTCTGTCTCTCTCGATCCAAAACCTCTGTCCCTCTCTCTCCTAAACCTCGGTCCCTCTCTCCCCTAAACCTCCGTCCCTCTCTCTCCTAAACCTCTGTTCCTCTCTCTTCTAAATCTCTGTCGATCTCTCCTAAACCTCTGCCCCTCTCTCTAAACCTCTGTCCCTCTCTCCTAAACCTCTGTCCCTCTCTCTCCTGAACCTCTGTTCCTCTCTCTCCTAAACCTCTGTCCCTCTTTCCTAAACCTCTGTCCCTCTTTCCTAAACCTCTGCCCCTCTCTCTGATAAACGTCTGTCTCTCTATCTCCTGAACCTCTGTCCTCTCTCTCCTTAACGTCTGTCCCTCTCTCACCTTAACTCAGTCCGTCTCTCTCCTAAACCTCTGCCCCTCTGTCCTATTCCTCGGTCCCTCCTCTCTCCTAAACTTCTGTCCCTCTCCCTCTCTCTCCTGAACCGCTGTCCCCTCTCTCGTAAACCTCTGTCCTATCTCTCCTGAAACCTCTGTCCCTCTCTCTCCTGAACCTCTGTCCCTCTCTCCCCCAAACATCTGTCACTCTCTCACCTAAACCTCTGTCCCTCTCTCTCCTGAACCTCTGTCCCTCTCTCTCCTAAACCACTGTCTCTCTCTCTCCGAAACCTCTGTCCCTCTCTCTCCTAAACCTCTGTCTCTCTCTCTCCTTCACCTCTAACCTCTCTCTACTAAACCTCTGTCCCTCTCTCTCCTGAACCTCTGTCCCTCTCTCTCCTAAACCTCTGTCCCTCTCTCTCCTGAACCTCTGTCCCTCTCTCTCCTGAACCTCTGTCCCTCTCTCTCCTGAACCTCTGTCCCTCTCTCTCCTCAACCTCTGTCCCCTCTCTCTCCTAAACCTCTGTCCCTCTCTCCTGAATCTCTGTCCCTCTCTCCCCCAACCTCTGTCCCTCTTTCTCCTAAACCTCTGTCCCTCTCTCTCCAAAACCTCTGTTGATCTCTCCTAAACCTCTGTCCCTCTCTCTCCTTAACCTCTGTTCCTCTATCTCCGAAACCTCTGCCTCTCTCTCCTAAACCTCTGTCCCTCTCTCTCCTAAACCTCTGTCCCTCTTTCTAAACCTCTGTCTCTCTTGATCCAAAAACCTCTGTCCCTCTCTCTCATAAACGTCTGTCTCTCTATCTCCTGAACCTCTGTCCCTCTCTCTCCTTAACGTCTGTCCTCTCTCACCCTAACCTCAGTCCCTCTCTCTCCTAAACCTCTTTCCCTCTGTCCTATTCCTCGTCCCTCTCTCTCCTAAACCTCTGACCCTCTCTCCTGAACCTCTGTCCCCTCTCCTCCTGAACCTCTGTCCCTCTCTCTCCTGAACCTCTGTCTCTCTCTCTAACCTCTGTCCTCTCTCAAACATCTGTCACTCTCTCACCTAAACCTCTGTCCCTCTCTCTCCTGAACCTCTGTCCCTCTCTCTCCTAAACCACTGTCCCTCTCTCTCCTGAACTGTCCCTCTCTCACCTAAACCTCTGTCCCTCTCTCTCCTAAATCTCTGTCCCTCTCCCTCCTGAACCTCTGTCCCTCTCTCTCCTGAACCTCTGTCCCTCTCTCTTCCTAAACCTCTGTCCGTCTCTCTCCTGAACCTCTGTCCGTCTCTCTCCTAAACCTCTGTCCCTCTCTCGTGAACCCTGTCCGTTTCTCCTAAACTTCTATCCCTCTCTCCTAAACGTCTGTCTCCCTCGATTTGAAACGTCTGTCCCTCTCTCTCCTAAACCTCTGCCCTCTCTCTCCTAAACCTCTGACCCTCTCTCTCCTGAACCTCTGTCCATCTCTCTCCTAAACCTCTGTCCCTCTCTCCCCCAAACATCTGTCACTCTCTCACCTAAACCTCTGTCCCTCTCTCTCCTGAACCTCTGTCCCTCTCTCTCCTAAACCACTGTCCCTCTCTCTCCTGAACTGTCCCTCTCTCACCTAAACCTCTGTCCTCTCCTCTCCTAAACCTCTGTCCCTCTCCCTCCTGAACCTCTGGTCCCTCTCTCTCCTGAACCTCTGTCCCTCTCTCTCCTAAATCTCTGCTCTCTCTCCTAAACCTCTGTCCCTCTCTCTCCTAAATCTCTGTCCCTCTCTCCTAAACCTCTGTCTCTCTCGATCCGAAAGCTCTGTCCCCTCTCTCTCCTAAACCTCTGTCCGTCTCTCCTGAACCTCTGTCCCTCTCTCTCAAAAACCTCTGTTCCTCTCTCCTAAACCTGTCCCTCTCTCTCCTGAACCTCTGCCTCTCTCTCCTAAACCTCTGTCCCCTCTCTTCCTCCTAAACCTCTGTCCCTCTCTCCGTGAACCCCTGTCCCTGTTTCTCCTAAACCTCTATCCCTCTCTCCTAAACCTCTGTCTCCCTCGATTCGAAACCTCTGTCCCTCTCTCTCCCTAAACCTCTGCCTCTCTCTCCTAAACCTCCGTCCCTCTCTCCTAAACCCCCTGTCCCTCTCTCTCCTAAACCTCTGTCCCTCTCTCTCCTAAACCTCTGCCTCTCTCTCCTAAAACCTCTGTCCTCTCTCCTGAACCTCTGCCTCTGTCTCCTAAACCTCTGTCCCTCTCTCTCCTAAACCACTGTCCCTCTCTCTCCGAAACCTCTGTCCCTCTCTTACTAAACCTCTGTCCCTCTGTCTCCTGAACCTCTGTCCCCTCTCTCTCCTAAACCTCTGTCCCTCTCTCGTGAACCCCTGTCCCTGTTTCTCCTAAACTTCTATCCCTCTCTCCTAAACGTCTGTCTCCCTCGATTCGAAACGTCTGTCTGTCCCTCTCTCTCCTAAACCTCTGCCCTCCCTCTCCTAAACCTCTGTCCCTCTCTCCTGAACCTCTGCCTCTCTCTCCTAAACCTCCGTCCCTCTCTCCTAAACCTCTGTCCCTTTCTCTCCTAAACCTCTGTCGATCTCTCTCCTGAAGCTCTGTCCCACTCTCTCCTAAACCTCTGTACCTCTCTCTCCTAAACCTCTGTTCCTCTCTCTCCTAAACCTCTGTCTCTCTCACCTAAACCTCTGTCCCTCTCTCTCCTAAACTGTCCCTCTCTCCTAAACGACTGTCTCTCCCTCTTCTAAACCTCTGTCCCTCTCTCTCCTAAACCACTGTCTCTCTCTCTTCTAAACCTCTGTCCCTCTCTATCCTAAACCTCTGTCCCTCTATCTCCTAAAGCTCTGTCCCTCTCTCTCCTAAAGACCTGCTGTCACTCTCCTAAACGTCTGACCCTCTCTCTCCTAAACCTCCGTCCTTCGCTCTCCTGAACCTCTGTCCCTCTCCCTCCTAAACCTGTCGATCTCTCCTAAACCTCTGTCCTTCTCTCTAAACCTCTGTCCCTCTCTCCTGAACCTCTGTCCCTCTCTCCCCCAAACCTCTGTCACTCTCTCCCCCAAACCTCTGTCACTCTCTCTCCTTAACCTCTGTTCCTCTCTCTCCTAAATCTCTGCCTCTCTCTCCTAAACCTTTGTCCCTCTCTCCTGAACCTCTGCCTCTCTCTCCTAAAGCTTTGTCCCTCTTTCTCCTAAACCTCTGTCCCTCTCTCTCCTGAACCGCTGTCCCTCTCTCTCCTTAACGTCTGTCCCTCTCTCTCCTGAACCTCTGTCCCTCTCTCCTAAACCTCTGTCCCTCTCTCTCCTAAATCTCTGCCTCTCTCTTCTAAACCTCTGTCCCTCTCTCTCCTAAATCTCTGTCCCTCTCTCCTAAACCTCTGTCTCTCTCGATCCGAAAGCTCTGTCCCTCTCTCTCCTAAACCTCTGTCCGTCTCTCCTGAACCTCTGTCCCTCTCTCTCAAAAACCTCTGTTCCTCTCTCCTAAACCTGTCCCTCTCTCTCCTGAACCTCTGTCCCTCTCTCTCCTGAACCTCTGTCCCTCTCTCCCCCAAACATCTGTCACTCTCTCACCTAAACCTCTGTCCCTCTCTCTCCTGAACCTCTGTCCCTCTCTCTCCTAAACCACTGTCTCTCTCTCTCCGAAACCTCTGTCCCTCTCTCTCCTAAACCACTGTCTCTCTCTCTCCGAAACCTCTGTCCCTCTCTCTCCTTAACCTCTGTTCCTCTATCTCCTAAAATTCTGCCTCTCTCTCCTAAACCTCTGTCCTTCTTTCCTGAACCTTTGTCCCTCTCTCCCCTAAACCTCTGTCCCTCTCTCTCCTAAACCTCTGTCCCTCTCTCTCCGAAACCTCTGTCCCTCTCTCTCCTAAATCTCTGCCTCTCTCTCCTAAACCTCTGTCCTTCTTTCCTGAACCTCTGTCCCTCTCTCTCCTAAACCTCTGTCCCTCTCTCTCCTAAACCTCTGTCTCTCTCTCTCCTAAACCTCTGTTCCTCTCTCTCCTTAAACTCTGTTCCTCTCTCTCCTAAATCTCTGCCTCTCTCTCCTAAACCTCTGTCCCTCTCTCCTGAACCGCTGTTCCTCTCTCCTATACCTCTGTCCCTCTCTCTCCTGAACCTCTGTTCCTCTCTCTCCTAAACCTCTGCTTCTCTCTCCTAAACCTCCGTCCTTCTCTCTCCTAAACCTCAGTCTCTCTCTCTCCTAAACCTCTGTCCCTCTCTCTCCTAAACCTCTCTCCCTCTCTCTCCTAAATCTCTGTCCCTCTCTCTCAAAAACCTCTGTTCCTCTCTCCTAAACCTCTGTCCCTCTCTCTCCTAAACCTCTGCCTCTCTCTCCTAAACCTTTGTCCCTCTTTCTCCTAAACCTCTGTCCCTCTCTCTCCTAAACCTCTGTCTCTCTCTCCTAAACCTCTGTCCCTCTCTCTCCTGAACCTCTGTCCCTCTCTCGTGAACCCCTGTCCCTGTTTCTCCTAAACCTCTATCCCTCTCTCCTAAACCTCTTTCTCCCTCGTTTCAAAACCTCTGTCCCTCTCTCTCCTAAACCTCTGCCTCTCTCTCCTAAACCTTCGTCCCTCTCTCCTAAACCTCTGTCCCTCTCTCTCCTAAACCTCTGTCCCTCTCTCTCCTAAACCTCTGTCGATCTCTCTCCTGAAGCTCTGTCCCACTCTCTCCTAAACCTGTGTCCCTCTCTCTCCTAAACCTCTGTCCCTCTCACCTAAACCTCTGTCCCTCTTTCTCCTAAACTGTCCCTCTCTCCTAAACCACTGCCCCCTCTCTCCTAAACCTCTGTCCCTCTCTCCTAAACCACTGTCTCTCTCTCTCCTAAACCCTCTGTCCCTCCTTCCTGAACCTCTGCCTCTCTCTCCTAATCCTTTGTCCCTCTTTCTCCTAAACCTCTGTCCCTCTCTCTCCTTAACGTCTGTCCCTCTCTCTCCTAAATCTCTGTCCCTCTCTCCTAAACCTCTGTCTCTCTCGATCCGAAACCTCTGTCCCTCTCTCTCCTAAACCTCTGTCCCTCTCTCTCCTAAAGATCTGCCGTCGCTCTCCTAAAGATCTGCCCTCGCTCTCCTGAACCTCTGTCCCTCTCGCTCCTAAACCTCTGTCCCTCTCTCTCCTAAACCTCTGTCCCTCTCTCTCCTAAAGATCTGTCCCTCTCTCTCCTAAACCTCTGCCTCTCTCCCCTAAACCTCTGTCCCTCTCTCTCCTAAACCTCTGTCCCTCTCTCTCCTAAACCTCTGTCCCTCGCTCTCCTGAACCTCTGTCCGTCTCTCTCCTAAACCTCTGTCCCTCTCTCCTGAACCTCTGCCTCTCTCTCCTAAACCTCCGTCCCTCTCTCTCCTAAAGATCTGTCCCTCTCTCTCTCTCCTAAACTTCTGTCCCTCTCTCCTAAACCACTGTCCCTCTCTCTCCTAAACCTCTGTCTCTCTCTCCTAAACCTCTGTCCCTCTCTCTCCTGAACCTCTGTCCCTCTCTCGTGAACCCCTGTCCCTGTTTCTCCTAAACCTCTATCCCTCTCTCCTAAACCTCTGTCTCCCTCATTTCGAAACCTCTGTCCCTCTCTCTCCTAAACCTCTGCCTCTCTCTCCTAAACCTCCGTCCCTCTCTCCTAAACCTCTGTCCCTCTCTCTCCTAAACCTCTGTCCCTCTCTCTCCTAAACCTCTGTCGATCTCTCTCCTGAAGCTCTGTCCCACTCTCTCCTAAACCTGTGTCCCTCTCTCTCCTAAACCTCTGTCCCTCTCTCTCCTAAACCTCTGTCCCTCTCACCTAAACCTCTGTCCCTCTTTCTCCTAAACTGTCCCTCTCTCCTAAACCACTGCCCCCTCTCTCTCCTAAACCTCTGTCCCTCTCTCCTAAACCACTGTCTCTCTCTCTCCTAAACCTCTGTTCCTCCTTCCTGAACCTCTGCCTCTCTCTCCTAATCCTTTGTCCCTCTTTCTCCTAAACCTCTGTCCCTCTCTCTCCTTAACGTCTGTCCCTCTCTCCTAAACCTCTGTCCCTCTCTCTCCTAAATCTCTGTCCCTCTCTCCTAAACCTCTGTCTCTCTCGATCCGAAACCTCTGTCCCTCTCTCTCCTAAACCTCTGTCCCTCTCTCTCCTAAAGATCTGCCGTCGCTCTCCTAAAGATCTGCCCTCGCTCTCCTGAACCTCTGTCCCTCTCTCTCCTAAACCTCTGTCCCTCTCTCTCCTAAACCTCTGTCCCTCTCTCTCCTAAAGATCTGTCCCTCTCTCTCCTAAACCTCTGCCTCTCTCCCCTAAACCTCTGTCCCTCTCTCTCCTAAACCTCTGTCCCTCTCTCTCCTAAACCTCTGTCCCTCGCTCTCCTAAACCTCTGTCCCTCTCTCTCCTGTCCGTCTCTCTCCTAAACCTCTGTCCCTCTCTCTCCTAAACCTCTGTCCCCTCTCTCGTGAACCCCTGTCCCTGTTTCTCCTAAACTTCTATCCCTCTCTCCTAAACGTCTGTCTGTCTCGATTCGAAACCTCTGTCCCTCTCTCTCCTAAACCTCTGTCCCTCTCTCCTGAACCTCTGTCCCTCTCTCCCCAAACCTCTGTCCCTCTGTCCCCCAAACCTCTGTCCCTCGCTCTCCTAAACCTCTGTCACTCTCTCCTAAACCTCTATCTCTCTCTCCCCCAAACCTCTGTCTCTCTCTCTCTGAAACCTTTGCCCACTGTCTCCTAAACCTCTGTCCCTCTCTCTCCTAAACCTCTGTTCCTCTCTCTCCTTAACCTCTGTTCCTCTATCTCCTAAAACTCTGCCTCTCTCTCCTAAACCTCTGTCCCTCTCTCTCCTAAACGTCTGTTGATCTCTCCTAAACCTCTGTTCCTCTCTCTCCTTACCTCTGTTCCTCTATCTCCTAAAACTCTGCCTCTCTCTCCTAAACCTCTGTCCTTCTTTCCTGAACCTTTGTCCCTCTCTCTCCAAAACCTCTGTCCCTCTCTCTCCTAAACCTCTGTCCCTCTCTCTCCGAAACCTCTGTCCCTCTCTCTCCTAAATCTCTGTCCCTCTCTCCTAAACCTCTGTCTCTCTCGATCCAAAACCTCTGTCCCTCTCTCTCCTAAACCTCTGTCCCTCTCTCCCCTAAACCTCCGTCCCTCTCTCTCCTAAACCTCTGTTCCTCTCTCTTCTAAATCTGTCGATCTCTCCTAAACCTCTGCCCCTCTCTCTGATAAACGTCTGTCTCTCTATCTCCTGAACCTCTGTCCCTCTCTCCCCTTAACGTCTGTCCCTCTCTCTCCTTAACCTCTGTTCCTCTCTCTCCTAAACCTCTGTCCCTCTTTCCTAAACCTCTGTCCCTCTTTCCTAAACCTCTGCCCCTCTCTCTGATAAACGTCTGTCTCTCTATCTCCTGAACCTCTGTCCCTCTCTCTCCTTAACGTCTGTCCCTCTCTCACCTTAACCTCAGTCCCTCTCTCTCCTGAACCTCTGTCCCTCTTTCCTAAACCTCTGTCCCTCTTTCCTAAACCTCTGCCCTCTCTCTGATAAACGTCTGTCTCTCTATCTCCTGAACCTCTGTCCCTCTCTCTCCTTAACGTCTGTCCCTCTCTCTCCTTAACCTCTGTTCCTCTCTCTCCTAAACCTCTGTCCCTCTTTCCTAAACCTCTGTCCCTCTTTCCTAAACCTCTGCCCTCTCTCTGATAAACGTCTGTCTCTCTATCTCCTGAACCTCTGTCCCTCTCTCTCCTTAACGTCTGTCCCTCTCTCACCTTAACCTCAGTCCCTGTCTCTCCTAAACCTCTGCCCCTCTGTCCTATTCCTCGGTCCCTCTCTCTCCTAAACCTCTGTCCCTCTCCCTATCTCTCCTGAACCTCTGTCCCTCTCTCTCCTGAACCTCTGTCCCTCTCTCCCCCAAACATATGTCACTCTCTCACCTTAACCTCAGTCCCTCTCTCTCCTAACCGTCTTTCCCTCTGTCCTATTCCTCGGTCCCTCTCTCTCCTAAACCTCTGTCACTCTCTCTCCTGAACCGC
This sequence comes from Mobula birostris, assembly GCF_030028105.1. NCBI lineage: Eukaryota > Metazoa > Chordata > Chondrichthyes > Myliobatiformes > Myliobatidae > Mobula > Mobula birostris. The sequence continues at coordinate 8,937 of NW_027276396.1, read as the reverse complement.
TGTCCCTCTCTCTCCTTAACGTCTGTCCCTCTCTCTCCTGAACCTCTGTCCCTCTCTCTCCTAAACCTCTGTCGATCTCTCCTAAACCTCTGCCCCTCTCTCTAAACCTCTGTCCCTCTCTCCTGAACCTCTGTCCCTCTCTCCTGAACCTCTGTCCCTCTCTCCCCCAAACCTCTGTCCCTCTCTCTCCTAAACCTCTGTCCCTCTCTCTCCAAAACCTCTGTTGATCTCTCCTAAACCTCTGTCCCTCTCTCTCCAAAACCTCTGTCCCTCTCTCTCCTTAACCTCTGTTCCTCTATCTCCGAAACCACTGCCTCTCTCTCCTAAACCTCTGTCCCTCTCTCTCCTAAACCTCTGTCCCTCTTTCCTAAACCTCTGTCCCTCTCTCCTGAACCTCTGTCTCTCTCTCTCCTAAACCTCTGTTCCTCTCTCTCCTTAACCTCTGTTCCTCTCTCTCCTAAATCTCTGCCTCTCTCTCCTAAACCTCTGTCCCTCTCTCCTGAACCGCTGTTCCTCTCTCCTATACCTCTGTCCCTCTCTCTCCTGAACCTCTGTCCCTCTCTCTCCTAAACCTCTGCTTCTCTCTCCTAAACCTCCGTCCCTCTCTCTCCTAAACCTCAGTCTCTCTCTCTCCTAAACCTCTGTCCCTCTCTCTCCTAAACCTCTCTCCCTCTCTCTCCTAAATCTCTGTCCCTCTCTCTCAAAAACCTCTGTTCCTCTCTCCTAAACCTCTGTCCCTCTCTCTCCTAAACCTCTGTCCCTCTCTCTCCTGAACCTCTGTCCCTCTCTCTCCTAAACCTCTGCCTCTCTCTCCTAAACCTTTGTCCCTCTTTCTCCTAAACCTCTGTCCCTCTCTCTCCTAAACCTCTGTCTCTCTCTCCTAAACCTCTGTCCCTCTCTCTCCTGAACCTCTGTCCCTCTCTCGTGAACCCCTGTCCCTGTTTCTCCTAAACCTCTATCCCTCTCTCCTAAACCTCTTTCTCCCTCGTTTCAAAACCTCTGTCCCTCTCTCTCCTAAACCTCTGCCTCTCCCTCCTAAACCTCCGTCCCTCTCTCCTAAACCTCTGTCCCTCTCTCTCCTAAACCTCTGTCCCTCTCTCTCCTAAACCTCTGTCGATCTCTCTCCTGAAGCTCTGTCCCACTCTCTCCTAAACCTGTGTCCCTCTCTCTCCTAAACCTTTGTCCCTCTCTCTCCTAAACCTCTGTCCCTCTCACCTAAACCTCTGTCCCTCTTTCTCCTAAACTGTCCCTCTCTCCTAAACCACTGCCCCCTCTCTCCTAAACCTCTGTCCCTCTCTCCTAAACCACTGTCTCTCTCTCTCCTAAACCTCTGTCCCTCCTTCCTGAACCTCTGCCTCTCTCTCCTAATCCTTTGTCCCTCTTTCTCCTAAACCTCTGTCCCTCTCTCTCCTTAACGTCTGTCCCTCTCTCTCCTAAATCTCTGTCCCTCTCTCCTAAACCTCTGTCTCTCTCGATCCGAAACCTCTGTCCCTCTCTCTCCTAAACCTCTGTCCCTCTCTCTCCTAAAGATCTGCCGTCGCTCTCCTAAAGATCTGCCCTCGCTCTCCTGAACCTCTGTCCCTCTCTCTCCTAAACCTCTGTCCCTCTCTCTCCTAAACCTCTGTCCCTCTCTCTCCTAAAGATCTGTCCCTCTCTCTCCTAAACCTCTGCCTCTCTCCCTAAACCTCTGTCCCTCTCTCTCCTAAACCTCTGTCCCTCGCTCTCCTAAACCTCTGTCCCTCTCTCTCCTGAACCTCTGTCCGTCTCTCTCCTAAACCTCTGTCCCTCTCTCTCCTAAACCTCTGTCCCTCTCTCGTGAACCCCTGTCCCTGTTTCTCCTAAACTTCTATCCCTCTCTCCTAAACGTCTGTCTCCCTCGATTCGAAACCTCTGTCCCTCTCTCTCCTAAACCTCTGCCCTCTCTCTCCTAAACCTCTGTCCCTCTCTCCTGAACCTCTGCCTCTCTCTCCTAAACCTCCGTCCCTCTCTCTCCTAAAGATCTGTCCCTCTCTCTCTCCTAAACCTCTGTCCCTCTCTCCTAAACCACTGTCCCTCTCTCCTAAACCTCTGTCTCTCTCTCCTAAACCTCTGTCCCTCTCTCTCCTGAACCTCTGTCCCTCTCTCGTGAACCCCTGTCCCTGTTTCTCCTAAACCTCTATCCCTCTCTCCTAAACCTCTTTCTCCCTCGTTTCGAAACCTCTGTCCCTCTCTCTCCTAAACCTCTGCCTCTCTCTCCTAAAGCTCCGTCCCTCTCTCCTAAACCTCTGTCCCTCTCTCTCCTAAACCTCTGTCCCTCTCTCTCCTAAACCTCTGTCGATCACTCTCCTGAAGCTCTGTCCCACTCTCTCCTAAACCTGTGTCCCTCTCTCTCCTGAACCTCTGTCCCTCTCTCTCCTAAACCTCTGTCCCTCGCTATCCTAAACCTCTGTCCATCTCTCTCCTAAACCTCTGTCCCTCTCTCCTGAACCTCTGTCCCTCTCTCTCCTAAACCTCTGTCCCTCTCTCTCCTAAACCTCTGTCTCTCTCTCTCCTAAACCTCTGTTCCTCTCTCTCCTTAAACTCTGTTCCTCTCTCTCCTAAATCTCTGCCTCTCTCTCCTAAACCTCTGTCCCTCTCTCCTGAACCGCTGTTCCTCTCTCCTATACCTCTGTCCCTCTCTCTCCTGAACCTCTGTTCCTCTCTCTCCTAAACCTCTGCTTCTCTCTCCTAAACCTCCGTCCCTCTCTCTCCTAAACCTCAGTCTCTCTCTCTCCTAAACCTCTGTCCCTCTCTCTCCTAAACCTCTCTCCCTCTCTCTCCTAAATCTCTGTCCCTCTCTCTCAAAAACCTCTGTTCCTCTCTCCTAAACCTCTGTCCCTCTCTCTCCTAAACCTCTGCCTCTCTCTCCTAAACCTTTGTCCCTCTTTCTCCTAAACCTCTGTCCCTCTCTCTCCTAAACCTCTGTCTCTCTCTCCTAAACCTCTGTCCCTCTCTCTCCTGAACCTCTGTCCCTCTCTCGTGAACCCCTGTCCCTGTTTCTCCTAAACCTCTATCCCTCTCTCCTAAACCTCTTTCTCCCTCGTTTCAAAACCTCTGTCCCTCTCTCTCCTAAACCTCTGCCTCTCTCTCCTAAACCTTCGTCCCTCTCTCCTAAACCTCTGTCCCTCTCTCTCCTAAACCTCTGTCCCTCTCTCTCCTAAACCTCTGTCGATCTCTCTCCTGAAGCTCTGTCCCACTCTCTCCTAAACCTGTGTCCCTCTCTCTCCTAAACCTCTGTCCCTCTCACCTAAACCTCTGTCCCTCTTTCTCCTAAACTGTCCCTCTCTCCTAAACCACTGCCCCCTCTCTCCTAAACCTCTGTCCCTCTCTCCTAAACCACTGTCTCTCTCTCTCCTAAACCTCTGTCCCTCCTTCCTGAACCTCTGCCTCTCTCTCCTAATCCTTTGTCCCTCTTTCTCCTAAACCTCTGTCCCTCTCTCTCCTTAACGTCTGTCCCTCTCTCTCCTAAATCTCTGTCCCTCTCTCCTAAACCTCTGTCTCTCTCGATCCGAAACCTCTGTCCCTCTCTCTCCTAAACCTCTGTCCCTCTCTCTCCTAAAGATCTGCCGTCGCTCTCCTAAAGATCTGCCCTCGCTCTCCTGAACCTCTGTCCCTCTCGCTCCTAAACCTCTGTCCCTCTCTCTCCTAAACCTCTGTCCCTCTCTCTCCTAAAGATCTGTCCCTCTCTCTCCTAAACCTCTGCCTCTCTCCCCTAAACCTCTGTCCCTCTCTCTCCTAAACCTCTGTCCCTCTCTCTCCTAAACCTCTGTCCCTCGCTCTCCTGAACCTCTGTCCGTCTCTCTCCTAAACCTCTGTCCCTCTCTCCTGAACCTCTGCCTCTCTCTCCTAAACCTCCGTCCCTCTCTCTCCTAAAGATCTGTCCCTCTCTCTCTCTCCTAAACTTCTGTCCCTCTCTCCTAAACCACTGTCCCTCTCTCTCCTAAACCTCTGTCTCTCTCTCCTAAACCTCTGTCCCTCTCTCTCCTGAACCTCTGTCCCTCTCTCGTGAACCCCTGTCCCTGTTTCTCCTAAACCTCTATCCCTCTCTCCTAAACCTCTGTCTCCCTCATTTCGAAACCTCTGTCCCTCTCTCTCCTAAACCTCTGCCTCTCTCTCCTAAACCTCCGTCCCTCTCTCCTAAACCTCTGTCCCTCTCTCTCCTAAACCTCTGTCCCTCTCTCTCCTAAACCTCTGTCGATCTCTCTCCTGAAGCTCTGTCCCACTCTCTCCTAAACCTGTGTCCCTCTCTCTCCTAAACCTCTGTCCCTCTCTCTCCTAAACCTCTGTCCCTCTCACCTAAACCTCTGTCCCTCTTTCTCCTAAACTGTCCCTCTCTCCTAAACCACTGCCCCCTCTCTCTCCTAAACCTCTGTCCCTCTCTCCTAAACCATTGTCTCTCTCTCTCCTAAACCTCTGTTCCTCCTTCCTGAACCTCTGCCTCTCTCTCCTAATCCTTTGTCCCTCTTTCTCCTAAACCTCTGTCCCTCTCTCTCCTTAACGTCTGTCCCTCTCTCCTAAACCTCTGTCCCTCTCTCTCCTAAATCTCTGTCCCTCTCTCCTAAACCTCTGTCTCTCTCGATCCGAAACCTCTGTCCCTCTCTCCTGAACCTCTGTCCCTCTCTCTCCTAAACCTCTGTCCCTCTCTCTCCTAAACCTCTGTCCCTCTCTCCTAAAGATCTGTCCCTCTCTCTCCTAAACCTCTGCCTCTCTCCCCTAAACTTCTGTCCCTCTCTCTCCTAAACCTCTGTCCCTCTCTCTCCTAAACCTCTGTCCCTCGCTCTCCTAAACCTCTGTCCCTCTCTCTCCTGAACCTCTGTCCGTCTCTCTCCTAAACCTCTGTCCCTCTCTCTCCTAAACCTCTGTCCCTCTCTCTCCTAAAGATCTGTCCCTCTCTCTCCTAAACCTCTGCCTCTCTCCCCTAAACCTCTGTCCCTCTCTCTCCTAAACCTCTGTCCCTCTCTCTCCTAAACCTCTGTCCCTCGCTCTCCTAAACCTCTGTCCCTCTCTCTCCTGAACCTCTGTCCGTCTCTCTCCTAAACCTCTGTCCCTCTCTCTCCTAAACCTCTGTCCCTCTCTCGTGAACCCCTGTCCCTGTTTCTCCTAAACTTCTATCCTTCTCTCCTAAACGTCTGTCTGTCTCGATTCGAAACCTCTGTCCCTCTCTCTCCTAAACCTCTGCCCTCTCTCTCCTAAACCTCTGTCCCTCTCTCCTGAACCTCTGCCTCTCTCTCCTAAACCTCTGTCCCTCTCTCTCCTAAACCTCCGTCCCTCTCTCTCCTAAAGATCTGTCCCTCTCTCCTAAACCACTGCCCCCTCTCTCTCCTAAACCTCTGTCCCTCTCTCCTAAACCACTGTCCCTCTCTCTCCTAAACCTCTGTCGATCTCTCCTAAACCTCTGCCCCTCTCTCTAAACCTCTGTCCCTCTCTCTCCTAAACCTCTGTCCCTCTCTCCTAAACCTCTGTCTCTCTCTCCCCCAAACCTCTGTCTCTCTGTCTCTGAAACCTTTGCCACTGTCTCCTAAACCTCTGTCCCTTTCTCTCCTAAACCTCTGTTCCTCTCTCTCCTAAACCACTGTCCCTCTCTCTCCTAAACTCTGTCGATCTCTCCTAAACCTCTGCCCCTCTCTCTAAACCTCTGCCCCTCTCTCTAAACCTCTGTCCCTCTCTCCTGAACCTCTGTCCCTCTCTCCCCCAAACCTCTGTCCCTCTGTCCCCCAAACCTCTGTCCCTCGCTCTCCTAAACCTCTGTCACTCTCCTAAACCTCTATCTCTCTCTCCCCCAAACCTCTGTCTCTCTATCTCTGAAACCTTTGCCCACTGTCTCCTAAACCTCTGTCCCTCTCTCTCCTAAACCTCTGTTCCTCTCTCTCCTTAACCTCTGTTCCTCTATCTCCTAAAACTCTGCCTCTCTCTCCTAAACCTCTGTCCCTCTCTCTCCTAAACGTCTGTTGATCTCTCCTAAACCTCTGTTCCTCTCTCTCCTTAACCTCTGTTCCTCTATCTCCTAAAACTCTGCCTCTCTCTCCTAAACCTCTGTCCTTCTTTCCTGAACCTTAGTCCCTCTCTCTCCAAACCTCTGTCCCTCTCTCTCCTAAACCTCTGTCCCTCTCTCTCCGAAACCTCTGTCCCTCTCTCTCCTAAATCTCTGTCCCTCTCTCCTAAACCTCTGTCTCTCTCGATCCAAAACCTCTGTCCCTCTCTCTCCTAAACCTCTGTCCCTCTCTCCCCTAAACCTCCGTCCCTCTCTCTCCTAAACCTCTGTTCCTCTCTCTTCTAAATCTGTCGATCTCTCCTAAACCTCTGCCCCTCTCTCTGATAAACGTCTGTCTCTCTATCTCCTGAACCTCTGTCCCTCTCTCTCCTTAACGTCTGTCCCTCTCTCTCCTTAACCTCTGTTCCTCTCTCTCCTAAACCTCTGTCCCTCTTTCCTAAACCTCTGTCCCTCTTTCCTAAACCTCTGCCCCTCTCTCTGATAAACGTCTGTCTCTCTATCTCCTGAACCTCTGTCCCTCTCTCTCCTTAACGTCTGTCCCTCTCTCACCTTAACCTCAGTCCCTCTCTCTCCTGAACCTCTGTCCCTCTTTCCTAAACCTCTGCCCCTCTCTCTGATAAACGTCTGTCTCTCTATCTCCTGAACCTCTGTCCCTCTCTCTCCTTAACGTCTGTCCCTCTCTCTCCTTAACCTCTGTTCCTCTCTCTCCTAAACCTCTGTCCCTCTTTCCTAAACCTCTGTCCCTCTTTCCTAAACCTCTGCCCCTCTCTCTGATAAACGTCTGTCTCTCTATCTCCTGAACCTCTGTCCCTCTCTCTCCTTAACGTCTGTCCCTCTCTCACCTTAACCTCAGTCCCTCTCTCTCCTAAACCTCTGCCCCTCTGTCCTATTCCTCGGTCCCTCTCTCTCCTAAACCTCTGTCCCTCTCCCTATCTCTCCTGAACCTCTGTCCCTCTCTCTCCTGAACCTCTGTCCCTCTCTCCCCCAAACATATGTCACTCTCTCACCTTAACCTCAGTCCCTCTCTCTCCTAACCCTCTTTCCCTCTGTCCTATTCCTCGGTCCCTCTCTCTCCTAAACCTCTGTCACTCTCTCTCCTGAACCGCTGTCCCTCTCTCTCCTTAACGTCTGTCCCTCTCTCTCCTGAACCTCTGTCCCTCTCTCTCCTAAACCTCTGTCGATCTCTCCTAAACCTCTGCCCCTCTCTCTAAACCTCTGTCCCTCTCTCCTGAACCTCTGTCCCTCTCTCCTGAACTCTGTCCCTCTCTCCCCAAACCTCTGTCCCTCTCTCTCCTAAACCTCTGTCCCTCTCTCTCCAAAACCTCTGTTGATCTCTCCTAAACCTCTGTCCCTCTCTCTCCAAAACCTCTGTCCCTCTCTCTCCTTAACCTCTGTTCCTCTATCTCCGAAACCACTGCCTCTCTCTCCTAAACCTCTGTCCCTCTCTCTCCTAAACCTCTGTCCTCTTTCCTAAACCTCTGTCTCTCTTGATCCAAAACCTCTGTCCCTCTCTCTCTTTAACGTCTGTCCCTCTCTCACCTTAACCTCAGTCCCTCTCTCTCCTAAACCTCTTTCCCTCTGTCCTATTCCTCGGTCCCTCTCTCTCCTAAACCTCTGACCCTCTCTCTCCTGAACCTCTGTCCCTCTCTCTCCAAAACCTCTGTCCCTCTCTCCTGAACCTCTGCCTCTCTCTCCTAAACCTCTATCCCTCTCTCTCCTAAACCGCTGTCCCTCTCTCTCCTGAACCTCTGTCCCTCTCTCCTGAACCTCTGTCCCTCTCTCCTGAACCTCTGCCTCTCTCTCCTAAACCTCTGTCCCTCTCTCTCCAAAACCTCTGTCCCTCTCTCCTGAACCTCTGCCTCTCTCTCCTAAACCTCTGTCCCTCTCTCTCCTAAACCCCTGTCCCTCTCTCCTGAACCTCTGTCCGTTTCTCCTAAACTTCTATCCCTCTCTCTCCTAAACCACTGTCCCTCTCTCCTGAACCTCTGTCCGTCTCTCTCCTATACCTCTGTCCCTCTCTCCTGAACCTCTGTCCCTCTCTCTCCTGAACCTCTGTCCCTCTCTCCTAAACCTCTGTCCCTCTCTCTCCTATACCTCTGTCCCTCTCTCCTGAACCTCTGTCCCTCTCTCTCCTGAACCTCTGCCTCTCTCTCCTAAACCTCTGTCCCTCTCTCTCCTAAACCTCTCTCCCTCTCTCTCCTAAATCTCTGTCCCTCTCTCTCAAAAACCTCTGTTCCTCTCTCCTAAACCTGTCCCTCTCTCTCCTAAACCTCTGCCTCTCTCTCCTAAACGTCTGTCCCTCTCTCCTGAATCTCTGCCTCTCTCTCCTAAACCTCCGTCCCTCTCTCCTAAACCTCTGTCCCTCTCTCTCCTAAACCTCTGCCCTTTCTCTCCTAAACCTCTGTCGATCTCTCTCCTGAAGCTGTCCCACTCTCTCCTAAACCTGTGTCCCTCTCTCTCCTAAACCTCTGTCCCTCTCTCTCCTAAACCTCTGTCCCTCTCACCTAAACCTCTGTCCCTCTCTCTCCTAAACTGTCCCTCTCTCCTAAACCACTGCCCCCTATCTCTCCTAAACCTCTGTACCTCTCTCCTAAACCACTGTCTCTCTCTCTCCTAAACCTCTGTCCCTCTCTCTCCTAAACCTCTGTCCCTCCTTCCTGAACCTCTGTCCCTCTCTCTCCTAAACCTCCGTCCCTCTCTCTCCTAAACCTCTGTCCCTCTCTCTTCTAAATATCTGTCGATCTCTCCTAAACCTCTGCCCCTCTCTCTAAACCTCTGTCCCTCTTTCCTAAACCTCTGTCCCTCTTTCCTAAACCTCTGCCCCTCTCTCTGATAAACGTCTGTCTCTCTATCTCCTGAACCTCTGTCCCTCTCTCTCCTTAACGTCTGTCCCTCTCTCACCTTAACCTCAGTCCCTCTCTCTCCTA
>NW_027276395.1:0-40325 GCF_030028105.1 Mobula birostris | reverse complement strand
ACCCCGGATGTTAGTGTGTTACTGGATGGTGTCTAACCCCGGATGTTAGTGTGTTTCTGGACGGTGTCTGACCCTGGGAGTGAGTGTGTTACTGGATGGTGTCTAACCCCGACTGTGAGTGTGTTACTGGATGGTGTCTGACCCCGGGAGTGAGTGTGCTACTGGACCGTGTCTGTGCACGGAAGTGAGTGTGTTACTGGATGGTGTCTGACCCCGGGAGTGAGTGTGATACTGGATGGTGTCTGACCCCCGGAGTGAATGTGTTACTAGACGGTGGATGACCCCGGTAGTAAGTGTGTTACTGGACGGTGGCTGACCCCGGGAGTGAAAGTGTTACTGAATGGTGTCTGACTCTGGGTTTTAGTGTGTTAATGGATTTTGTCTGACCCCGGGAGTGAGTGTGTTACTGGACGGTGTGTTAGAAGCTTCACTCTGTGTCTGACCCTGGGAGTGAGTGCGTTACTGGACGGTGTCTGACCCCGGGTGTGAGTGTGTTACTGGATACTGAGTGACCCCGGGAGTGAGTGTGTTACTGGACGCTGTCTAACCCCGGATGTTAGTGTGTTACTGGACGGTGTCTGACCCCGGGAATGAGTGTGTTACTGGACGCTGTCTGACCCCGGATGTTAGTGTGTTACTGGACGGTGTCTGACAGCGGGTGTGAGTGTGTTAATGTACGGTGACTGACCCTGGGTGTGAGTGTGTTAATGGATGGTGTCTGATCCTGTGTGTAAGTGTGTTACTGGACGGTGTGTGACCCTGGTTGTGAGTGTGTAAGTTGAGGGTGGCAGACCCCGGGTGTGAATGTGTTAATGGACGGTGTCTGACTCCTAGAGTGGGTTTGTTACTGGACGGTGTCTGACTCCGGGAGTGTGTGTGTTAATGGACGTTGTCTAATCCCAGGTGTGAGTGTGTTACAGTGTAGTGTCTGACTCCGGGAGTGTGTGTGTTACTGGACGGTGTGGAGGGAGCTTCACTTGGTGTCTGACCCTGAGAGTGAGTGTGTTACTGGGCGGTGTCTGATGCCAGGAGTGAGTGTGTTACTGGATGGTGTCTGACCCCGGGAGTGAGTGTGTTACTGGATGGTGTCTGACCCCGGGAGAGATTGTGTTACTGGACGGTGTCTGACCCCGGGTGTGAGTGTGTTGCTGTACGGTGTCTGACTCCGGGTGTGAGTGTGTTACTGGACGGTGTGTGATCCTCGTTGTGAGTGTGTAACTGGACGCTGGCTGACCCCGGGTGTGACTGTGTTACTGGACGGTGTCTGACTCTGGGAGTGAGTGTATTACTGGATGGTGTCTGACACTGGCTGTGAGTGTGTTACTGGACCGTGTCTGACCCTGGGAGTGAGTGTGTTACTGGCCGGTGGCTGACCGCCGGAGTGAGTGTGTTACTGGATGGTTTCTGACCCTGGGTTTGAGTGTGTTACTGGACTACGTCTGACCCCGGGAGTGAGTGTGTTACTGGACTACGTCTGACCCCGGGAGTGAGTGTGTTACTGGACGGTGTCTGACCCCGGGAGTGAGTGTGTTACTGGACGCTGTCTAACCCCGGATGTTAGTGTGTTACTGGACGGTGTCTGACAGCGGGTGTGAGTGTGTTAATGTACGGTGACTGACCCTGGGTGTGAGTGTGTTAATGGATGGTGTCTGATCCTGTGTGTAAGTGTGTTACTGGACGGTGTGTGACCCTGGTTGTGAGTGTGTAAGTTGAGAGTGGCAGACCCCGGGTGTGAATGTGTTAATGGACGGTGTCTGACTCCTAGAGTGGGTTTGTTACTGGACGGTGTCTGACTCCGGGAGTGTGTGTGTTAATGGACGTTGTCTAATCCCAGGTGTGAGTGTGTTACAGTGTAGTGTCTGACTCCGGGAGTGTGTGTGTTACTGGACGGTGTGGAGGGAGCTTCACTTGGTGTCTGACCCTGAGAGTGAGTGTGTTACTGGGCGGTGTCTGATGCCAGGAGTGAGTGTGTTACTGGATGGTGTCTGACCCCGGGAGTGAGTGTGTTACTGGATGGTGTCTGACCACGGGAGTTAGTGTGTTACTGTACGGTGTCTGGCCCCGGAAGTGAGTGTGTGACTAGACGGTGTCCGACTCGGGGAGTGAGAGTATTACTGGATGGTGTCTGATCCTGGTTGTCAGTGTGTTACTGGACCGTGCCTGACCCCGGGAGTGAGTGTGTTACCAGACTGTGTCTGACCCCGGGTGTGAGTGTGTTACTGGCCGGTGGCTGACCGCCGCAGTGAGTGTGTAACTGGATGGTTTCTGATATCGGTGTGAGTGTGTTACCGGACGGTGTGGAGGGAGCTTCACTCTGTGTCACACCGGGAGTGAGTGTGTTAATGGACGGTATCTGACCCTGGATCTGAGTGTGTTACTGGATGATGTCTGACCCCGTGTGTGAGTGTGTTACTGGACGTTGGCTGACCCCGGGAGTGAGTGTGTTACTGGACGGTGTCTGTCCCCGGAAGTCAGTGTGTTACTGGGCGGTGTCTGACCCTGGGTGTGAGTGTGTTACTGGACGGTGTATGACCCTGGGAGTGAGTGTGGTGCTGGACCGTGTGGAGGGAGCTTCACTCTGTCTCTGACCCTGGGTGTGAGTGTGTTACTGGCCGGTGGCTGACCCCTGGAGTGAGTGTGTTACTGGACGATGTCTGACCCCGTGTGTGAGTGTGTTACTGGACGTTGGCTGACCATGGGAGTTAGTGTGTTATTGGACGTTGTCTGACCCCGGGAGTGAGTGTCTTACTGTACAGTGTCTGGCCCCGGAAGTGAGTGTGTGACTAGACAGTGTCTGACTCGGGGAGTGAGAGTATTACTGGATGGTGTCTGACCCTGGTAGTGAGTGTGTTACTGGACCGTGCCTGACCCCAGGAGTGAGTGTGTTACCAGACTGTGTCTGACCCCGGGTGTGAGTGTGTTACTGGCCGGTGGCTGACCCCCGCAGTGAGTGTGTAACTGGATGGTTTCTGATACGGGTGTGAGTGTGTTACGGGACGGTGTGGAGGGAGCTTCACTCTGTGTCACACCGGGAGGGAGTGTGTTAATGGACGGTATCTGACCCCGGGTGTGAGTGTGTTACTGGACAGTGTCTGACCCTGGGTGTGAGTGTGTTACTGGACGGTGTCTGACCCCGGGAGTGAGTGTGTTACTGGTCGGTGTCTGACCCTGGGTGTGAGTGTGTTACTGGATGGTGTATGACCCTGGGAGTGAGTGTGTTGCTGGATCGTGTGGAGGGAGCTTCACTCTGTCTCTGACCCCGGGCGTGAGTGTGTTAATGGAAGGCGTCTGACCCCGGGTGTGATTGTGTTGCTGTACGGTTTCTGACCCCGGGACTGAGTGTGATAATGGGTGGCGTCTGGTCTGACCCCGGTTGTGATGGTGTTCCTGGACGATGTCTGACCCCGGGAGTGAGTGTGTTACTGGATTCTGAATGACCCCGGGATTGAGAGTGTTACTGAATGATGTCTGTCCCTGGGTGTGAGTGTGTTACTGGACGGTGTCTGACCCCGTGTGTGAGTGTGTTACAGGACAGTGTGTGACCCTCGTTGTGAGTGTGTAACTGGACGGTGGCTGACCCCGGGTGTGAGTGTGTTACTGGACGGTGTCTTACTCTGGAAGTGAGTGTATTACTGGATGGTGTCTGACCCTGGGTGTGAGTGTGTTACTGGACCATGTCTGACCCCCGGAGTGAGTGTGTTATGGATGGTTTCTGACCCTGGGTTTGAGTGTGTTACTGGACTACGTCTGACCCCGGAAGTGAGTGTTTTACTGGACAGTGTCTGACCCTGGGTGTGAGTGTGTTACCGGACGGTGTGGAGGGAGCTTCACTCTGTGTCTTACCCAGGGAGTGAGTGTGTTACTGGACGGTGTCTGACCCTGGATGTGAGTGTGTTACTGGACGATGTCTGACCCCGGCAGTGAGTGTGTTACTGGACGGTGTGGCCCCTGGGTGTGAGTGTGTTAATAGACGATGTCTGACCCCGGGTGTGAGTGTGTTACAGGACGGTGTCTGACCCCGGGAGTGAGTGTGTTACTGGACGGTGTCTGACCCCAGGAGTTAGTGTGTTACTGGTCGCTGTCTGACCCCGGTTCTGAGTGTGTTCCTGGACGATGTCTGACCCTGTGATTTAATGTGTTACTGGTCGGTGTCTGACCCTGGGAGTGAGTGTGTTACTGGACGGTGTCTGACTCAGGGTGTGAGTGTGTTACTGGACGGTGTCTGACCCCGGGAGTGAGTGTGTTACTGAACACTGTCAGACGCTGGGTGTGAGTGTTACTGGACGGTGTCTGACCCCGAGTGTGAGTGTGTTACTGGACGGTGTCTGACCCTGGGTGTGAGTGTGTTACTGGACGGTGCCTGACCCCGGGTGTGTGTGTTACTGGACAATGTCTGACCCCTGATGTGAGTGTGTTACTGGACGGTGTCTGACCCCGGGAGTGAGTGTGTTATTGGGCGGTGTCTGACCCTGAGTGTGAGTGTGTTACTGGACGGTGTCTGACCCCGGGAGAGAGTGTGTCACTGGGCTGTGTCTGACACTGGGTGTGAGTGTGTTACTGGACTGTCTCTGACCCCCAGAGTGAGTGTGTTACTGAACAGTGTCAGACGCTGGGAGTGAGTGTGTTACTGGACGGTGTCTGACCCGGGAGTTAGTGTGTTACTGGACGGTGTCTGACCCCGGTTGTGATGGTGTTCCTGGACGATGTCTGACCCCGGGAGTGAGTGTGTTACTGGACGGTGTCTGACCCCGGGAGTGAATGTGTTGCTGGACAGTGTCTGATCCCGGGAGTGAGTGTGTTATTGGGCGGTGTCTGACCCTGGGTGTGAGTGTGTTACTGGACGGTGTCTGACCCCGGGAGTGAGTGTGTTGCTGGACAGTGTCTGATCCCGGGAGAGAGTGTGTTACTGGGCGGTGTCTGACACTGGGTGTGAGTGTGTTACTGGACTGTCTCTGACCCCCAGAGTGAGTGTGTTACTGAACAGTGTCAGATGCTGAGTGTGAGTGTGTTACTGGACGTTGTCTGAACCTGGGTGTGAGTGTGTTACTGGACGGTGTCTGACCCTGGGAGTGAGTGTGTTGCTGGACGGTGTGGAGGGAGTTTCACTCTGTGTCTGACACCAGGAGTGAGTGTGTTACTGGACGGTGTCTGACGCCAGGTGTGAGTGCGTTACTGGACGCTGTCTGATCCCGGATGTTAGTGTGTTATCGGACGGTGTCTGACCCCGGGAGTGAGTGTGTTACTGGACGATGCCTAACCCCGGGTGTGAGTGTGTTACTCGACGGTGTCTGACCCTGGGATTGAGTGTGTTACTGGACGGTGTGTTAGAAGCTTCACTCTGTGTCTGACCCCTGGAGTGAGTGTGTTACTGGTCGATGTCTGATCCCGGGACTGAGCGTGTTACTGGACGGTGACTGCCTGTGGGAGTGAGTGTGTTACTGGACGGTGTCTGACCCTGGGATTGAGTGTGTTACTGGACGGTGTGGAGGGAGCTTAACTCTGTGTCTGACCCCGGGAGTGAGTGTGTTACAGAGCGGTGTCTGACGCCAGGTGTGAGTGTGTTACTGGATACTGAGTGACCCCGGGAGTGAGTGTGTTACTGGACGCTGTCTAACCCCGGATGTTAGTGTGTTTCTGGACGGTGTCTGACCCTGGGAGTGAGTGTATTACTGGATGGTGTCTGACCCTGACTGTGAGTGTGTTATCGGACGGTGTCTGACCCCGGGAGTGAGTGTGTTACTGGACGATGTCTAACCCCGGGTGTGAGTGTGTTACTCGACGGTGTCTGACCCTGGGATTGAGTGTGTTACTGGATGGTGTCTGACCCCGGGAGTGAGTGTGTTACTGGATGGTGTCTGACCTGGGAGTAAGTGTTACTCGACGGTGTCTGACCCTGGGATTGAGTGTGTTACTGGACGGTGTGTTAGAAGCTTCACTCTGTGTCTGACCCCTGGAGTGAGTGTGTTACTGGTCGATGTCTGATCCCGGGACTGAGCGTGTTACTGGACGGTGTCTGACCCTGGGATTGAGTGTGTTACTGGACGGTGTGGAGGGAGCTTAACTCTGTGTCTGACCCCGGGAGTGAGTGTGTTACAGAGCGGTGTCTGACGCCAGGTGTGAGTGTGTTACTGGATACTGAGTGACCCCGGGAGTGAGTGTGTTACTGGACGCTGTCTAACCCCGGATGTTAGTGTGTTACTGGATGGTGTCTAACCCCGGATGTTAGTGTGTTTCTGGACGGTGTCTGACCCTGGGAGTGAGTGTGTTACTGGATGGTGTCTAACCCCGACTGTGAGTGTGTTACTGGATGGTGTCTGACCCCGGGAGTGAGTGTGCTACTGGACCGTGTCTGTGCACGGAAGTGAGTGTGTTACTGGATGGTGTCTGACCCCGGGAGTGAGTGTGATACTGGATGGTGTCTGACCCCCGGAGTGAATGTGTTACTAGACGGTGGATGACCCCGGTAGTAAGTGTGTTACTGGACGGTGGCTGACCCCGGGAGTGAAAGTGTTACTGAATGGTGTCTGACTCTGGGTTTTAGTGTGTTAATGGATTTTGTCTGACCCGGGAGTGAGTGTGTTACTGGACGGTGTGTTAGAAGCTTCACTCTGTGTCTGACCCTGGGAGTGAGTGCGTTACTGGACGGTGTCTGACCCCGGGTGTGAGTGTGTTACTGGACGGTGTCTGACCCCGGGAATGAGTGTGTTACTGGACGCTGTCTAACCCCGGATGTTAGTGTGTTACTGGACGGTGTCTGACAGCGGGTGTGAGTGTGTTAATGTACGGTGACTGACCCTGGGTGTGAGTGTGTTAATGGATGGTGTCTGATCCTGTGTGTAAGTGTGTTACTGGACGGTGTGTGACCCTGGTTGTGAGTGTGTAAGTTGAGGGTGGCAGACCCCGGGTGTGAATGTGTTAATGGACGGTGTCTGACTCCTAGAGTGGGTTTGTTACTGGACGGTGTCTGACTCCGGGAGTGTGTGTGTTAATGGACGTTGTCTAATCCCAGGTGTGAGTGTGTTACAGTGTAGTGTCTGACTCCGGGAGTGTGTGTGTTACTGGACGGTGTGGAGGGAGCTTCACTTGGTGTCTGACCCTGAGAGTGAGTGTGTTACTGGGCGGTGTCTGATGCCAGGAGTGAGTGTGTTACTGGATGGTGTCTGACCCCGGGAGTGAGTGTGTTACTGGATGGTGTCTGACCCCGGGAGAGATTGTGTTACTGGACGGTGTCTGACCCCGGGTGTGAGTGTGTTGCTGTACGGTGTCTGACTCCGGGACTGAGTGTCATAATGGGCGGCGTCTGACTCCTTGTGTGAGTGTGTTACTGGATTCTGTCTGACCCCGGATGTGACTGTGTTACTGGATTCTGTCTGACCCCGGATGTGAGTGTGTTACTGGATTCTGACTGACCCCGGATGTGAGTATGTTACTGGACGATGTCTGTGTCTGGGTGTGAGTGTGTTACTGTACGGTGTCTGACCCCGGGTGTGAGTGTGTTACTGGATGGTGTGTGATCCTCGTTGTGAGTGTGTAACTGGACGCTGGCTGACCCCGGGTGTGACTGTGTTACTGGACGGTGTCTGACTCTGGGAGTGAGTGTATTACTGGATGGTGTCTGACCCTGGCTGTGAGTGTGTTACTGGACCGTGTCTGACCCTGGGAGTGAGTGTGTTACTGGCCGGTGGCTGACCGCCGGAGTGAGTGTGTTACTGGATGGTTTCTGACCCTGGGTTTGAGTGTGTTACTGGACTACGTCTGACCCCGGGAGTGAGTGTGTTACTGGACTACGTCTGACCCCGGGAGTGAGTGTGTTACTGGACGGTGTCTGACCCCGGGAGTGAGTGTGTTACTGGACGCTGTCTAACCCCGGATGTTAGTGTGTTACTGGACGGTGTCTGACAGCGGGTGTGAGTGTGTTAATGTACGGTGACTGACCCTGGGTGTGAGTGTGTTAATGGATGGTGTCTGATCCTGTGTGTAAGTGTGTTACTGGACGGTGTGTGACCCTGGTTGTGAGTGTGTAAGTTGAGGGTGGCAGACCCCGGGTGTGAATGTGTTAATGGACGGTGTCTGACTCCTAGAGTGGGTTTGTTACTGGACGGTGTCTGACTCCGGGAGTGTGTGTGTTAATGGACGTTGTCTAATCCCAGGTGTGAGTGTGTTACAGTGTAGTGTCTGACTCCGGGAGTGTGTGTGTTACTGGACGGTGTGGAGGGAGCTTCACTTGGTGTCTGACCCTGAGAGTGAGTGTGTTACTGGGCGGTGTCTGATGCCAGGAGTGAGTGTGTTACTGGATGGTGTCTGACCCCGGGAGTGAGTGTGTTACTGGATGGTGTCTGACCCCGGGAGAGATTGTGTTACTGGACGGTGTCTGACCCCGGGTGTGAGTGTGTTGCTGTACGGTGTCTGACTCCGGGACTGAGTGTCATAATGGGCGGCGTCTGACTCCTTGTGTGAGTGTGTTACTGGATTCTGTCTGACCCCGGATGTGACTGTGTTACTGGATTCTGTCTGACCCCGGATGTGAGTATGTTACTGGACGATGTCTGTGTCTCGGTGTGAGTGTGTTACTGTACGGTGTCTGACCCCGGGTGTGAGTGTGTTACTGGACGGTGTGTGATCCTCGTTGTGAGTGTGTAACTGGACGCTGGCTGACCCCGGGTGTGACTGTGTTACTGGACGGTGTCTTGCCCCGGGAATGAGTGTGTTACTGGACGGTGTCTGACTCTGGGAGTGAGTGTATTACTGGATGGTGTCTGACACTGGCTGTGAGTGTGTTACTGGACCGTGTCTGACCCTGGGAGTGAGTGTGTTACTGGACCGTGTCTGACTCTGGGAGTGAGTGTGTTACTGGCCGGTGGCTGACCGCCGGAGTGAGTGTGTTACTGGATGGTTTCTGACCCTGGGTTTGAGTGTGTTACTGGACTACGTCTGACCCCGGGAGTGAGTGTGTTACTGGACTACGTCTGACCCCGGGAGTGAGTGTGTTACTGGACGGTGTCTGACCCCGGGAGTGAGTGTGTTACTGGACGGTGTCTGACCCCGGGACTGAGTGTGTTACTGGACGGTGTCTTATCCTGGGAGTTAGTGTGTTACTGGTCGCTGTCTGACCCCGGTTCTGAGTGTGTTCCTGGAAGATGTCTGACCCTGGGAGTGAATGTGTTACTGGTCGGTGTCTGACCCCTGGTGTGAGTGTGTTACTTGACGGTGTCTGACCCCGGGAGTGAGTGTGTTATTGGGCGGTGTCTGACCCTGAGTGTGAGTGTGTTACTGGACGGTGTCTGACCCCGGGAGAGAGTGTGTCACTGGGCTGTGTCTGACACTGGGTGTGAGTGTGTTACTGGACTGTGTCTGACCCCCAGAGTGAGTGTGTTACTGAACAGTGTCAGACGCTGGGAGTGAGTGTGTTACTGGACGGTGTCTGACCCCGGGAGTTAGTGTGTTACTGGACGGTGTCTGACCCCGGTTGTGATGGTGTTCCTGGACGATGTCTGACCCCGGGAGTGAGTGTGTTACTGGACGGTGTCTGACCCCGGGAGTGAATGTGTTGCTGGACAGTGTCTGATCCCGGGAGTGAGTGTGTTATTGGGCGGTGTCTGACCCTGGGTGTGAGTGTGTTACTGGACGGTGTCTGACCCCGGGAGTGAGTGTGTTGCTGGACAGTGTCTGATCCCGGGAGAGAGTGTGTTACTGGGCGGTGTCTGACACTGGGTGTGAGTGTGTTACTGGACTGTCTCTGACCCCCAGAGTGAGTGTGTTACTGAACAGTGTCAGATGCTGAGTGTGAGTGTGTTACTGGACGTTGTCTGAACCTGGGTGTGAGTGTGTTACTGGACGGTGTCTGACCCTGGGAGTGAGTGTGTTGCTGGACGGTGTGGAGGGAGTTTCACTCTGTGTCTGACACCAGGAGTGAGTGTGTTACTGGACGGTGTCTGACGCCAGGTGTGAGTGCGTTACTGGACGCTGTCTGATCCCGGATGTTAGTGTGTTATCGGACGGTGTCTGACCCCGGGAGTGAGTGTGTTACTGGACGATGTCTAACCCCGGGTGTGAGTGTGTTACTCGACGGTGTCTGACCCTGGGATTGAGTGTGTTACTGGACGGTGTGTTAGAAGCTTCACTCTGTGTCTGACCCCTGGAGTGAGTGTGTTACTGGTCGATGTCTGATCCCGGGACTGAGCGTGTTACTGGACGGTGACTGCCTGTGGGAGTGAGTGTGTTACTGGACGGTGTCTGACCCTGGGATTGAGTGTGTTACTGGACGGTGTGGAGGGAGCTTAACTCTGTGTCTGACCCCGGGAGTGAGTGTGTTACAGAGCGGTGTCTGACGCCAGGTGTGAGTGTGTTACTGGATACTGAGTGACCCCGGGAGTGAGTGTGTTACTGGACGCTGTCTAACCCCGGATGTTAGTGTGTTTCTGGACGGTGTCTGACCCTGGGAGTGAGTGTATTACTGGATGGTGTCTGACCCTGACTGTGAGTGTGTTATCGGACGGTGTCTGACCCCGGGAGTGAGTGTGTTACTGGACGATGTCTAACCCCGGGTGTGAGTGTGTTACTCGACGGTGTCTGACCCTGGGATTGAGTGTGTTACTGGATGGTGTCTGACCCCGGGAGTGAGTGTGTTACTGGATGGTGTCTGACCTGGGAGTAAGTGTTACTCGACGGTGTCTGACCCTGGGATTGAGTGTGTTACTGGACGGTGTGTTAGAAGCTTCACTCTGTGTCTGACCCCTGGAGTGAGTGTGTTACTGGTCGATGTCTGATCCCGGGACTGAGCGTGTTACTGGACGGTGACTGCCTGTGGGAGTGAGTGTGTTACTGGACGGTGTCTGACCCTGGGATTGAGTGTGTTACTGGACGGTGTGGAGGGAGCTTAACTCTGTGTCTGACCCCGGGAGTGAGTGTGTTACAGAGCGGTGTCTGACGCCAGGTGTGAGTGTGTTACTGGATACTGAGTGACCCCGGGAGTCAGTGTGTTACTGGACGCTGTCTAACCCCGGATGTTAGTGTGTTACTGGATGGTGTCTAACCCCGGATGTTAGTGTGTTTCTGGACGGTGTCTGACCCTGGGAGTGAGTGTGTTACTGGATGGTGTCTAACCCCGACTGTGAGTGTGTTACTGGATGGTGTCTGACCCCGGGAGTGAGTGTGATACTGGATGGTGTCTGACCCCCGGAGTGAATGTGTTACTAGACGGTGGATGACCCCGGTAGTAAGTGTGTTACTGGACGGTGGCTGACCCCGGGAGTGAAAGTGTTACTGAATGGTGTCTGACTCTGGGTTTTAGTGTGTTAATGGATTTTGTCTGACCCCGGGAGTGAGTGTGTTACTGGACGGTGTGTTAGAAGCTTCACTCTGTGTCTGACCCTGGGAGTGAGTGCGTTACTGGACGGTGTCTGACCCCGGGTGTGAGTGTGTTACTGGACGGTGTCTGACCCCGGGAATGAGTGTGTTACTGGACGCTGTCTAACCCCGGATGTTAGTGTGTTACTGGACGGTGTCTGACAGCGGGTGTGAGTGTGTTAATGTACGGTGACTGACCCTGGGTGTGAGTGTGTTAATGGATGGTGTCTGATCCTGTGTGTAAGTGTGTTACTGGACGGTGTGTGACCCTGGTTGTGAGTGTGTAAGTTGAGGGTGGCAGACCCCGGGTGTGAATGTGTTAATGGACGGTGTCTGACTCCTAGAGTGGGTTTGTTACTGGACGGTGTCTGACTCCGGGAGTGTGTGTGTTAATGGACGTTGTCTAATCCCAGGTGTGAGTGTGTTACAGTGTAGTGTCTGACTCCGGGAGTGTGTGTGTTACTGGACGGTGTGGAGGGAGCTTCACTTGGTGTCTGACCCTGAGAGTGAGTGTGTTACTGGGCGGTGTCTGATGCCAGGAGTGAGTGTGTTACTGGATGGTGTCTGACCCCGGGAGTGAGTGTGTTACTGGATGGTGTCTGACCCCGGGAGAGATTGTGTTACTGGACGGTGTCTGACCCCGGGTGTGAGTGTGTTACTGGGCTGTGTCTGACCCTGGATGTGAGTGTGTTACTGGACTGTCTCTGACCCCCAGAGTGAGTGTGTTACTGAACAGTGTCAGATGCTGAGTGTGAGTGTGTTACTGGACGTTGTCTGAACCTGGGTGTGAGTGTGTTACTGGACGGTGTCTGACCCCCAGAGTGAGTGTGTTACTGGACGGTGTCTGACCCCTGGAGTGAATGTGTTGCTGGACAGTGTCTGATCCCGGGAGTGAGTGTGTTATTGGGCGGTGTCTGACCCTGGGTGTGAGTGTGTTACTGGACGGTGTCTGACCCCGGGAGTGAGTGTGTTGCTGGACAGTGTCTGATCCCGGGAGAGAGTGTGTTACTGGGCTGTGTCTGACCCTGGATGTGAGTGTGTTACTGGACTGTCTCTGACCCCCAGAGTGAGTGTGTTACTGAACAGTGTCAGATGCTGAGTGTGAGTGTGTTACTGGACGTTGTCTGAACCTGGGTGTGAGTGTGTTACTGGACGGTGTCTGACCCTGGGAGTGAGTGTGTTGCTGGACGGTGTGGAGGGAGTTTCACTCTGTGTCTGACACCAGGAGTGAGTGTGTTACTGGACGGTGTCTGACGCCAGGTGTGAGTGCGTTACTGGACGCTGTCTGATCTCGGATGTTAGTGTGTTATCGGACGGTGTCTGACCCCGGGAGTGAGTGTGTTACTGGACGATGTCTAACCCCGGGTGTGAGTGTGTTACTCGACGGTGTCTGACCCTGGGATTGAGTGTGTTACTGGATGGTGTCTGACCCCGGGAGTGAGTGTGTTACTGGATGGTGTCTGACCCCGGGAGTGAGTGTGCTACTGGACCGTGTCTGTGCCCGGAAGTGAGTGTGTTACTGGATGGTGTCTGACCCCGGGCGTGAGTGTGTTAACGGACGTTGTCTAATCCCAGGTGTGAGTGTGTTACAGGGTAGTGTCTGACTCCGGGAGTGTGTGTGTTACTGGACGGTGTGGACGGAGCTTCACTTTGTGTCTGACCCTGGGAGTGAGTGTGTTACTGGATGGTGGCTGAACCCGGGATTGAGTGTGATACTGGATGGTGTCTGACCCCCGGAGTGAATGTGTTACTAGACGGTGGATGACCCCGGTAGTAAGTGTGTTACTGGACGGTGGCTGACCCCGGGAGTGAAAGTGTTACTGAATGGTGTCTGACTCTGGGTTTTAGTGTGTTAATGGATTTTGTCTGACCCCGGGAGTGAGTGTGTTACTGGACGGTGTCTGACCCCCAGAGTTAGTGTGTTACTGAACAGTGTCAGACCCTGGGTGTGAGTGTTAATGGACGGTGTCTGACCCCGAGTGTGAGTGTGTTACTGGACGGTGTCTGACCCCAGTTCTGAGTGTGTTCCTGGACGATGTCTGACCCTGTGAGTGAATGTGTTACTGGTCGGTGTCTGACCCCGGGAGTGAGTGTGTTACTGGACGGTGTCTGACTCAGGGTGTGAGTGTGTTACTGGACGGTGTCTGACCCCGGGAGTGAGTGTGTTGCTGGACAGTGTCAGACGCTGGGTGTGATGGTGTTCCTGGACGATGTCTGACCCCGGGAGTGACTGTGTTACTGGACGGTGTCTGACCCCGGGAGTGAATGTGTTGCTGGACAGTGTCTGATCCCGGGAGTGAGTGTGTTATTGGGCGGTGTCTGACCCTGGGTGTGAGTGTGTTACTGGACGGTGTCTGACCCCGGGAGTGAGTGTGTTGCTGGACAGTGTCTGATCCCGGGAGAGAGTGTGTTACTGGGCTGTGTCTGACCCTGGATGTGAGTGTGTTACTGGACTGTCTCTGACCCCCAGAGTGAGTGTGTTACTGAACAGTGTCAGATGCTGAGTGTGAGTGTGTTACTGGACGTTGTCTGAACCTGGGTGTGAGTGTGTTACTGGACGGTGTCTGACCCTCGGAGTGAGTGTGTTGCTGGACGGTGTGGAGGGAGTTTCACTCTGTGTCTGACACCAGGAGTGAGTGTGTTACTGGACGGTGTCTGACGCCAGGTGTGAGTGCGTTACTGGACGCTGTCTGATCCCGGATGTTAGTGTGTTATCGGACGGTGTCTGACCCCGGGAGTGAGTGTGTTACTGGACGGTGTGGAGGGAGCTTCACTTGGTGTCTGACCCTGAGAGTGAGTGTGTTACTGGGCTGTGTCTGATGCCAGGAGTGAGTGTGTTACTGGATGGTGTCTGACCCCGGGAGTGAGTGTGTTACTGGATGGTGTCTGACCCCGGGAGAGATTGTGTTACTGGACGGTGTCTGACCCCGGGTGTGAGTGTGTAGCTGTACGGTGTCTGACTCCGGGACTGAGTGTCATAATGGGCGGCGTCTGACTCCTTGTGTGAGTGTGTTACTGGATTCTGTCTGACCCCGGATGTGACTGTGCTACTGGATTCTGTCTGACCCCGGATGTGAGTGTGTTACTGGATTCTGACTGACCCCGGATGTGAGTATGTTACTGGACGATGTCTGTGTCTGGGTGTGAGTGTGTTACTGTACGGTGTCTGACCCCGGGTGTGAGTGTGTTACTGGACGGTGTGTGATCCTCGTTGTGAGTGTGTAACTGGACGCTGGCTGACCCCGGGTGTGACTGTGTTACTGGACGGTGTCTGACTCTGGGAGTGAGTGTATTACTGGATGGTGTCTGACACTGGCTGTGAGTGTGTTACTGGACCGTGTCTGACCCTGGGTTTGAGTGTGTTACTGGACTACGTCTGACCCCGGGAGTGAGTGTGTTACTGGACGGTGTCTGACCCCGGGAGTGAGTGTGTTACTGGACGGTGTCTGACCCCGGGACTGAGTGTGTTACTGGACGGTGTCTTATCCTGGGAGTTAGTGTGTTACTGGTCGCTGTCTGACCCCGGTTCTGAGTGTGTTCCTGGAAGATGTCTGACCCTGGGAGTGAATGTGTTACTGGTCGGTGTCTGACCCCGCGAGTGAGTGTGTTACTTGATGGTGTCTGACCCTGGGAGTGAGTGTGTTACTGGACGGTGTCTGACCCCGGGAGTGAGTGGGTTACTGGACAGTGTCTGACTCAGAGTGTGAGTATATTACTGGACGGTGTCTGACCCCGGGAGTGAGTGTGATGCTGGACAGTGTCTGATCCCGGGAGTGAGTGTGTTACTGGACTGTGTCTGACCCCCAGAGTTAGTGTGTTACTGAACAGTGTCAGACCCTGGGTGTAAATGTTAATGGACGGTGTCTGACCCCGAGTGTGAGTGTGTTACTGGACGGTGTCTGACCCTGGGTGTGAGTGTGTTACTGGACGGTGTCTGACCCCGGTTCTGTGTGTGTTACTGGTCGCTGTCTGACCCCAGTTCTGAGTGTGCTCCTGGACGATGTCTGACCCTGTGAGTGAATGTGTTACTGGTCGGTGTCTGACCCCGGGAGTGAGTGTGTTACTGGACGGTGTCTGACTCAGGGTGTGAGTGTGTTACTGGACGGTGTCTGACCCCGGGAGTGAGTGTGTTGCTGGACAGTGTCTGATCCCGGGAGTGAGTGTGTTATTCGGCGGTGTCTGACACTGGGTGTGAGTGTGTTACTGGACTGTCTCTGACCCCCAGAGTGAGTGTGTTACTGAACAGTGTCAGATGCTGAGTGTGAGTGTGTTACTGGACGGTGTCTGACCCTGGGAGTGAGAGTGTTACCGGACGGTGTGGAGGGACCTTCACTCTGTGTCTGACCCTGGGAGTGAGTGTGTTGTAGAACGGTGTCTGAAACCAGGTGTGATTGTGTACCAGGCTGTGTCTGCCCCTGGATCTGAGTGTGTTACTGGACGGTGTCTGACCCCCAGAGTGAGTGTGTTACTGGACGGTGTCTGACCCCGGGAGTGAATGTGTTGCTGGACAGTGTCTGATCCCGGGAGTGAGTGTGTTATTGGGCGGTGTCTGACCCTGGGTGTGAGTGTGTTACTGGACGGTGTCTGACCCCGGGAGTGAGTGTGTTGCTGGACAGTGTCTGATCCCGGGAGAGAGTGTGTTACTGGGCTGTGTCTGACCCTGGATGTGAGTGTGTTACTGGACTGTCTCTGACCCCCAGAGTGAGTGTGTTACTGAACAGTGTCAGATGCTGAGTGTGAGTGTGTTACTGGACGTTGTCTGAACCTGGGTGTGAGTGTGTTACTGGACGGTGTCTGACCCTGGGAGTGAGTGTGTTGCTGGACGGTGTGGAGGGAGTTTCACTCTGTGTCTGACACCAGGAGTGAGTGTGTTACTGGACGGTGTCTGACGCCAGGTGTGAGTGCGTTACTGGACGCTGTCTGATCTCGGATGTTAGTGTGTTATCGGACGGTGTCTGACCCCGGGAGTGAGTGTGTTACTGGACGATGTCTAACCCCGGGTGTGAGTGTGTTACTCGACGGTGTCTGACCCTGGGATTGAGTGTGTTACTGGATGGTGTCTGACCCCGGGAGTGAGTGTGTTACTGGATGGTGTCTGACCCCGGGAGTGAGTGTGCTACTGGACCGTGTCTGTGCCCGGAAGTGAGTGTGTTACTGGATGGTGTCTGACCCCGGGCGTGAGTGTGTTAACGGACGTTGTCTAATCCCAGGTGTGAGTGTGTTACAGGGTAGTGTCTGACTCCGGGAGTGTGTGTGTTACTGGACGGTGTGGACGGAGCTTCACTTTGTGTCTGACCCTGGGAGTGAGTGTGTTACTGGATGGTGGCTGAACCCGGGATTGAGTGTGATACTGGATGGTGTCTGACCCCCGGAGTGAATGTGTTACTAGACGGTGGATGACCCCGGTAGTAAGTGTGTTACTGGACGGTGGCTGACCCCGGGAGTGAAAGTGTTACTGAATGGTGTCTGACTCTGGGTTTTAGTGTGTTAATGGATTTTGTCTGACCCCGGGAGTGAGTGTGTTACTGGACGGTGTCTGACCCCCAGAGTTAGTGTGTTACTGAACAGTGTCAGACCCTGGGTGTGAGTGTTAATGGACGGTGTCTGACCCCGAGTGTGAGTGTGTTACTGGACGGTGTCTGACCCTGGGTGTGAGTGTGTTACTGTACAGTGTCAGACGCTGGGTGTGAGTGTGTTACTGGACGGTGTCTGACCCCGGTTCTGTGTGTGTTACTGGTCGCTGTCTGACCCCAGTTCTGAGTGTGTTCCTGGACGATGTCTGACCCTGTGAGTGAATGTGTTACTGGTCGGTGTCTGACCCCGGGAGTGAGTGTGTTACTGGACGGTGTCTGACTCAGGGTGTGAGTGTGTTACTGGACGGTGTCTGACCCCGGGAGTGAGTGTGTTGCTGGACAGTGTCAGACGCTGGGTGTGATGGTGTTCCTGGACGATGTCTGACCCCGGGAGTGAGTGTGTTACTGGACGGTGTCTGACCCCGGGAGTGAATGTGTTGCTGGACAGTGTCTGATCCCGGGAGTGAGTGTGTTATTGGGCGGTGTCTGACCCTGGGTGTGAGTGTGTTACTGGACGGTGTCTGACCCCGGGAGTGAGTGTGTTGCTGGACAGTGTCTGATCCCGGGAGAGAGTGTGTTACTGGGCTGTGTCTGACCCTGGATGTGAGTGTGTTACTGGACTGTCTCTGACCCCCAGAGTGAGTGTGTTACTGAACAGTGTCAGATGCTGAGTGTGAGTGTGTTACTGGACGTTGTCTGAACCTGGGTGTGAGTGTGTTACTGGACGGTGTCTGACCCTGGGAGTGAGTGTGTTGCTGGACGGTGTGGAGGGAGTTTCACTCTGTGTCTGACACCAGGAGTGAGTGTGTTACTGGACGGTGTCTGACGCCAGGTGTGAGTGCGTTACTGGACGCTGTCTGATCCCGGATGTTAGTGTGTTATCGGACGGTGTCTGACCCCGGGAGTGAGTGTGTTACTGGACGGTGTGGAGGGAGCTTCACTTGGTGTCTGACCCTGAGAGTGAGTGTGTTACTGGGCTGTGTCTGATGCCAGGAGTGAGTGTGTTACTGGATGGTGTCTGACCCCGGGAGTGAGTGTGTTACTGGATGGTGTCTGACCCCGGGAGAGATTGTGTTACTGGACGGTGTCTGACCCCGGGTGTGAGTGTGTAGCTGTACGGTGTCTGACTCCGGGACTGAGTGTCATAATGGGCGGCGTCTGACTCCTTGTGTGAGTGTGTTACTGGATTCTGTCTGACCCCGGATGTGACTGTGCTACTGGATTCTGTCTGACCCCGGATGTGAGTGTGTTACTGGATTCTGACTGACCCCGGATGTGAGTATGTTACTGGACGATGTCTGTGTCTGGGTGTGAGTGTGTTACTGTACGGTGTCTGACCCCGGGTGTGAGTGTGTTACTGGACGGTGTGTGATCCTCGTTGTGAGTGTGTAACTGGACGCTGGCTGACCCCGGGTGTGACTGTGTTACTGGACGGTGTCTGACTCTGGGAGTGAGTGTATTACTGGATGGTGTCTGACACTGGCTGTGAGTGTGTTACTGGACCGTGTCTGACCCTGGGAGTGAGTGTGTTACTGGCCGGTGGCTGACCGCCGGAGTGAGTGTGTTACTGGATGGTTTCTGACCCTGGGTTTGAGTGTGTTACTGGACTACGTCTGACCCCGGGAGTGAGTGTGTTACTGGACGGTGTCTGACCCCGGGAGTGAGTGTGTTACTGGACGGTGTCTGACCCCGGGACTGAGTGTGTTACTGGACGGTGTCTTATCCTGGGAGTTAGTGTGTTACTGGTCGCTGTCTGACCCCGGTTCTGAGTGTGTTCCTGGAAGATGTCTGACCCTGGGAGTGAATGTGTTACTGGTCGGTGTCTGACCCCGCGAGTGAGTGTGTTACTTGATGGTGTCTGACCCTGGGAGTGAGTGTGTTACTGGACGGTGTCTGACCCCGGGAGTGAGTGGGTTACTGGACAGTGTCTGACTCAGAGTGTGAGTATATTACTGGACGGTGTCTGACCCCGGGAGTGAGTGTGATGCTGGACAGTGTCTGATCCCGGGAGTGAGTGTGTTACTGGACTGTGTCTGACCCCCAGAGTTAGTGTGTTACTGAACAGTGTCAGACCCTGGGTGTAAATGTTAATGGACGGTGTCTGACCCCGAGTGTGAGTGTGTTACTGGACGGTGTCTGACCCTGGGTGTGAGTGTGTTACTGGACGGTGTCTGACCCCGGTTCTGTGTGTGTTACTGGTCGCTGTCTGACCCCAGTTCTGAGTGTGCTCCTGGACGATGTCTGACCCTGTGAGTGAATGTGTTACTGGTCGGTGTCTGACCCCGGGAGTGAGTGTGTTACTGGACGGTGTCTGACTCAGGGTGTGAGTGTGTTACTGGACGGTGTCTGACCCCGGGAGTGAGTGTGTTGCTGGACAGTGTCTGATCCCGGGAGTGAGTGTGTTATTCGGCGGTGTCTGACACTGGGTGTGAGTGTGTTACTGGACTGTCTCTGACCCCCAGAGTGAGTGTGTTACTGAACAGTGTCAGATGCTGAGTGTGAGTGTGTTACTGGACGGTGTCTGACCCTGGGAGTGAGAGTGTTACCGGACGGTGTGGAGGGACCTTCACTCTGTGTCTGACCCTGGGAGTGAGTGTGTTGTAGAACGGTGTCTGAAACCAGGTGTGATTGTGTACCAGGCTGTGTCTGCCCCTGGATCTGAGTGTGTTACTGGACGGTGTCTGACCCCCAGAGTGAGTGTGTTACTGGACGGTGTCTGACCCCGGGAGTGAATGTGTTGCTGGACAGTGTCTGATCCCGGGAGTGAGTGTGTTATTGGGCGGTGTCTGACCCTGGGTGTGAGTGTGTTACTGGACGGTGTCTGACCCCGGGAGTGAGTGTGTTGCTGGACAGTGTCTGATCCCGGGAGAGAGTGTGTTACTGGGCTGTGTCTGACCCTGGATGTGAGTGTGTTACTGGACTGTCTCTGACCCCCAGAGTGAGTGTGTTACTGAACAGTGTCAGATGCTGAGTGTGAGTGTGTTACTGGACGTTGTCTGAACCTGGGTGTGAGTGTGTTACTGGACGGTGTCTGACCCTGGAGTGAGTGTGTTGCTGGACGGTGTGGAGGGAGTTTCACTCTGTGTCTGACACCAGGAGTGAGTGTGTTACTGGACGGTGTCTGACGCCAGGTGTGAGTGCGTTACTGGACGCTGTCTGATCTCGGATGTTAGTGTGTTATCGGACGGTGTCTGACCCCGGGAGTGAGTGTGTTACTGGACGATGTCTAACCCCGGGTGTGAGTGTGTTACTCGACGGTGTCTGACCCTGGGATTGAGTGTGTTACTGGATGGTGTCTGACCCCGGGAGTGAGTGTGTTACTGGATGGTGTCTGACCCCGGGAGTGAGTGTGCTACTGGACCGTGTCTGTGCCCGGAAGTGAGTGTGTTACTGGATGGTGTCTGACCCCGGGCGTGAGTGTGTTAACGGACGTTGTCTAATCCCAGGTGTGAGTGTGTTACAGGGTAGTGTCTGACTCCGGGAGTGTGTGTGTTACTGGACGGTGTGGACGGAGCTTCACTTTGTGTCTGACCCTGGGAGTGAGTGTGTTACTGGATGGTGGCTGAACCCGGGATTGAGTGTGATACTGGATGGTGTCTGACCCCCGGAGTGAATGTGTTACTAGACGGTGGATGACCCCGGTAGTAAGTGTGTTACTGGACGGTGGCTGACCCCGGGAGTGAAAGTGTTACTGAATGGTGTCTGACTCTGGGTTTTAGTGTGTTAATGGATTTTGTCTGACCCCGGGAGTGAGTGTGTTACTGGACGGTGTCTGACCCCCAGAGTTAGTGTGTTACTGAACAGTGTCAGACCCTGGGTGTGAGTGTTAATGGACGGTGTCTGACCCCGAGTGTGAGTGTGTTACTGGACGGTGTCTGACCCTGGGTGTGAGTGTGTTACTGTACAGTGTCAGACGCTGGGTGTGAGTGTGTTACTGGACGGTGTCTGACCCCGGTTCTGTGTGTGTTACTGGTCGCTGTCTGACCCCAGTTCTGAGTGTGTTCCTGGACGATGTCTGACCCTGTGAGTGAATGTGTTACTGGTCGGTGTCTGACCCCGGGAGTGAGTGTGTTACTGGACGGTGTCTGACCCCGGGAGTGAGTGTGTTATTGGGCGGTGTCTGACCCTGAGTGTGAGTGTGTTACTGGACGGTGTCTGACCCCGGGAGAGAGTGTGTCACTGGGCTGTGTCTGACACTGGGTGTGAGTGTGTTACTGGACTGTGTCTGACCCCCAGAGTGAGTGTGTTACTGAACAGTGTCAGACGCTGGGAGTGAGTGTGTTACTGGACGGTGTCTGACCCCGGGAGTTAGTGTGTTACTGGACGGTGTCTGACCCCGGTTGTGATGGTGTTCCTGGACGATGTCTGACCCCGGGAGTGAGTGTGTTACTGGACGGTGTCTGACCCCGGGAGTGAATGTGTTGCTGGACAGTGTCTGATCCCGGGAGTGAGTGTGTTATTGGGCGGTGTCTGACCCTGGGTGTGAGTGTGTTACTGGACGGTGTCTGACCCCGGGAGTGAGTGTGTTGCTGGACAGTGTCTGATCCCGGGAGAGAGTGTGTTACTGGGCGGTGTCTGACACTGGGTGTGAGTGTGTTACTGGACTGTCTCTGACCCCCAGAGTGAGTGTGTTACTGAACAGTGTCAGATGCTGAGTGTGAGTGTGTTACTGGACGTTGTCTGAACCTGGGTGTGAGTGTGTTACTGGACGGTGTCTGACCCTGGGAGTGAGTGTGTTGCTGGACGGTGTGGAGGGAGTTTCACTCTGTGTCTGACACCAGGAGTGAGTGTGTTACTGGACGGTGTCTGACGCCAGGTGTGAGTGCGTTACTGGACGCTGTCTGATCCCGGATGTTAGTGTGTTATCGGACGGTGTCTGACCCCGGGAGTGAGTGTGTTACTGGACGATGTCTAACCCCGGGTGTGAGTGTGTTACTCGACGGTGTCTGACCCTGGGATTGAGTGTGTTACTGGACGGTGTGTTAGAAGCTTCACTCTGTGTCTGACCCCTGGAGTGAGTGTGTTACTGGTCGATGTCTGATCCCGGGACTGAGCGTGTTACTGGACGGTGACTGCCTGTGGGAGTGAGTGTGTTACTGGACGGTGTCTGACCCTGGGATTGAGTGTGTTACTGGACGGTGTGGAGGGAGCTTAACTCTGTGTCTGACCCCGGGAGTGAGTGTGTTACAGAGCGGTGTCTGACGCCAGGTGTGAGTGTGTTACTGGATACTGAGTGACCCCGGGAGTGAGTGTGTTACTGGACGCTGTCTAACCCCGGATGTTAGTGTGTTTCTGGACGGTGTCTGACCCTGGGAGTGAGTGTATTACTGGATGGTGTCTGACCCTGACTGTGAGTGTGTTATCGGACGGTGTCTGACCCCGGGAGTGAGTGTGTTACTGGACGATGTCTAACCCCGGGTGTGAGTGTGTTACTCGACGGTGTCTGACCCTGGGATTGAGTGTGTTACTGGATGGTGTCTGACCCCGGGAGTGAGTGTGTTACTGGATGGTGTCTGACCTGGGAGTAAGTGTTACTCGACGGTGTCTGACCCTGGGATTGAGTGTGTTACTGGACGGTGTGTTAGAAGCTTCACTCTGTGTCTGACCCCTGGAGTGAGTGTGTTACTGGTCGATGTCTGATCCCGGGACTGAGCGTGTTACTGGACGGTGACTGCCTGTGGGAGTGAGTGTGTTACTGGACGGTGTCTGACCCTGGGATTGAGTGTGTTACTGGACGGTGTGGAGGGAGCTTAACTCTGTGTCTGACCCCGGGAGTGAGTGTGTTACAGAGCGGTGTCTGACGCCAGGTGTGAGTGTGTTACTGGATACTGAGTGACCCCGGGAGTCAGTGTGTTACTGGACGCTGTCTAACCCCGGATGTTAGTGTGTTACTGGATGGTGTCTAACCCCGGATGTTAGTGTGTTTCTGGACGGTGTCTGACCCTGGGAGTGAGTGTGTTACTGGATGGTGTCTAACCCCGACTGTGAGTGTGTTACTGGATGGTGTCTGACCCCGGGAGTGAGTGTGATACTGGATGGTGTCTGACCCCCGGAGTGAATGTGTTACTAGACGGTGGATGACCCCGGTAGTAAGTGTGTTACTGGACGGTGGCTGACCCCGGGAGTGAAAGTGTTACTGAATGGTGTCTGACTCTGGGTTTTAGTGTGTTAATGGATTTTGTCTGACCCCGGGAGTGAGTGTGTTACTGGACGGTGTGTTAGAAGCTTCACTCTGTGTCTGACCCTGGGAGTGAGTGCGTTACTGGACGGTGTCTGACCCCGGGTGTGAGTGTGTTACTGGACGGTGTCTGACCCCGGGAATGAGTGTGTTACTGGACGCTGTCTAACCCCGGATGTTAGTGTGTTACTGGACGGTGTCTGACAGCGGGTGTGAGTGTGTTAATGTACGGTGACTGACCCTGGGTGTGAGTGTGTTAATGGATGGTGTCTGATCCTGTGTGTAAGTGTGTTACTGGACGGTGTGTGACCCTGGTTGTGAGTGTGTAAGTTGAGGGTGGCAGACCCCGGGTGTGAATGTGTTAATGGACGGTGTCTGACTCCTAGAGTGGGTTTGTTACTGGACGGTGTCTGACTCCGGGAGTGTGTGTGTTAATGGACGTTGTCTAATCCCAGGTGTGAGTGTGTTACAGTGTAGTGTCTGACTCCGGGAGTGTGTGTATTACTGGACGGTGTGGAGGGAGCTTCACTTGGTGTCTGACCCTAAGAGTGAGTGTGTTACTGGGCGGTGTCTGATGCCAGGAGTGAGTGTGTTACTGGATGGTGTCTGACCCCGGGAGTGAGTGTGTTACTGGATGGTGTCTGACCCCGGGAGAGATTGTGTTACTGGACGGTGTCTGACCCCGGGTGTGAGTGTGTAGCTGTACGGTGTCTGACTCCGGGACTGAGTGTCATAATGGGCGGCGTCTGACTCCTTGTGTGAGTGTGTTACTGGATTCTGTCTGACCCCGGATGTGACTGTGCTACTGGATTCTGTCTGACCCCGGATGTGAGTGTGTTACTGGATTCTGACTGACCCCGGATGTGAGTATGTTACTGGACGATGTCTGTGTCTGGGTGTGAGTGTGTTACTGTACGGTGTCTGACCCCGGGTGTGAGTGTGTTACTGGACGGTGTGTGATCCTCGTTGTGAGTGTGTAACTGGACGCTGGCTGACCCCGGGTGTGACTGTGTTACTGGACGGTGTCTGACTCTGGGAGTGAGTGTATTACTGGATGGTGTCTGACACTGGCTGTGAGTGTGTTACTGGACCGTGTCTGACCCTGGGAGTGAGTGTGTTACTGGCCGGTGGCTGACCGCCGGAGTGAGTGTGTTACTGGATGGTTTCTGACCCTGGGTTTGAGTGTGTTACTGGACTACGTCTGACCCCGGGAGTGAGTGTGTTACTGGACGGTGTCTGACCCCGGGAGTGAGTGTGTTACTGGACGGTGTCTGACCCCGGGACTGAGTGTGTTACTGGACGGTGTCTTATCCTGGGAGTTAGTGTGTTACTGGTCGCTGTCTGACCCCGGTTCTGAGTGTGTTCCTGGAAGATGTCTGACCCTGGGAGTGAATGTGTTACTGGTCGGTGTCTGACCCCGCGAGTGAGTGTGTTACTTGATGGTGTCTGACCCTGGGAGTGAGTGTGTTACTGGACGGTGTCTGACCCCGGGAGTGAGTGGGTTACTGGACAGTGTCTGACTCAGAGTGTGAGTATATTACTGGACGGTGTCTGACCCCGGGAGTGAGTGTGATGCTGGACAGTGTCTGATCCCGGGAGTGAGTGTGTTACTGGACTGTGTCTGACCCCCAGAGTTAGTGTGTTACTGAACAGTGTCAGACCCTGGGTGTAAATGTTAATGGACGGTGTCTGACCCCGAGTGTGAGTGTGTTACTGGACGGTGTCTGACCCTGGGTGTGAGTGTGTTACTGGACGGTGTCTGACCCCGGTTCTGTGTGTGTTACTGGTCGCTGTCTGACCCCAGTTCTGAGTGTGCTCCTGGACGATGTCTGACCCTGTGAGTGAATGTGTTACTGGTCGGTGTCTGACCCCGGGAGTGAGTGTGTTACTGGACGGTGTCTGACTCAGGGTGTGAGTGTGTTACTGGACGGTGTCTGACCCCGGGAGTGAGTGTGTTGCTGGACAGTGTCTGATCCCGGGAGTGAGTGTGTTATTCGGCGGTGTCTGACACTGGGTGTGAGTGTGTTACTGGACTGTCTCTGACCCCCAGAGTGAGTGTGTTACTGAACAGTGTCAGATGCTGAGTGTGAGTGTGTTACTGGACGGTGTCTGACCCTGGGAGTGAGAGTGTTACCGGACGGTGTGGAGGGACCTTCACTCTGTGTCTGACCCTGGGAGTGAGTGTGTTGTAGAACGGTGTCTGAAACCAGGTGTGATTGTGTACCAGGCTGTGTCTGCCCCTGGATCTGAGTGTGTTACTGGACGGTGTCTGACCCCCAGAGTGAGTGTGTTACTGGACGGTGTCTGACCCCGGGAGTGAATGTGTTGCTGGACAGTGTCTGATCCCGGGAGTGAGTGTGTTATTGGGCGGTGTCTGACCCTGGGTGTGAGTGTGTTACTGGACGGTGTCTGACCCCGGGAGTGAGTGTGTTGCTGGACAGTGTCTGATCCCGGGAGAGAGTGTGTTACTGGGCTGTGTCTGACCCTGGATGTGAGTGTGTTACTGGACTGTCTCTGACCCCCAGAGTGAGTGTGTTACTGAACAGTGTCAGATGCTGAGTGTGAGTGTGTTACTGGACGTTGTCTGAACCTGGGTGTGAGTGTGTTACTGGACGGTGTCTGACCCTGGGAGTGAGTGTGTTGCTGGACGGTGTGGAGGGAGTTTCACTCTGTGTCTGACACCAGGAGTGAGTGTGTTACTGGACGGTGTCTGACGCCAGGTGTGAGTGCGTTACTGGACGCTGTCTGATCTCGGATGTTAGTGTGTTATCGGACGGTGTCTGACCCCGGGAGTGAGTGTGTTACTGGACGATGTCTAACCCCGGGTGTGAGTGTGTTACTCGACGGTGTCTGACCCTGGGATTGAGTGTGTTACTGGATGGTGTCTGACCCCGGGAGTGAGTGTGTTACTGGATGGTGTCTGACCCCGGGAGTGAGTGTGCTACTGGACCGTGTCTGTGCCCGGAAGTGAGTGTGTTACTGGATGGTGTCTGACCCCGGGCGTGAGTGTGTTAACGGACGTTGTCTAATCCCAGGTGTGAGTGTGTTACAGGGTAGTGTCTGACTCCGGGAGTGTGTGTGTTACTGGACGGTGTGGACGGAGCTTCACTTTGTGTCTGACCCTGGGAGTGAGTGTGTTACTGGATGGTGGCTGAACCCGGGATTGAGTGTGATACTGGATGGTGTCTGACCCCCGGAGTGAATGTGTTACTAGACGGTGGATGACCCCGGTAGTAAGTGTGTTACTGGACGGTGGCTGACCCCGGGAGTGAAAGTGTTACTGAATGGTGTCTGACTCTGGGTTTTAGTGTGTTAATGGATTTTGTCTGACCCCGGGAGTGAGTGTGTTACTGGACGGTGTCTGACCCCCAGAGTTAGTGTGTTACTGAACAGTGTCAGACCCTGGGTGTGAGTGTTAATGGACGGTGTCTGACCCCGAGTGTGAGTGTGTTACTGGACGGTGTCTGACCCTGGGTGTGAGTGTGTTACTGTACAGTGTCAGACGCTGG
This sequence comes from Mobula birostris, assembly GCF_030028105.1. Classification (NCBI taxonomy): domain Eukaryota; kingdom Metazoa; phylum Chordata; class Chondrichthyes; order Myliobatiformes; family Myliobatidae; genus Mobula; species Mobula birostris. The sequence goes on along the minus strand of NW_027276395.1, from coordinate 13,719 downwards.
GTGTGAGTGTGTTACTGGACGGTGTCTGACCCCGGTTCTGTGTGTGTTACTGGTCGCTGTCTGACCCCAGTTCTGAGTGTGTTCCTGGACGATGTCTGACCCTGTGAGTGAATGTGTTACTGGTCGGTGTCTGACCCCGGGAGTGAGTGTGTTACTGGACGGTGTCTGACCCCGGGAGTGAGTGTGTTATTGGGCGGTGTCTGACCCTGAGTGTGAGTGTGTTACTGGACGGTGTCTGACCCCGGGAGAGAGTGTGTCACTGGGCTGTGTCTGACACTGGGTGTGAGTGTGTTACTGGACTGTGTCTGACCCCCAGAGTGAGTGTGTTACTGAACAGTGTCAGACGCTGGGAGTGAGTGTGTTACTGGACGGTGTCTGACCCCGGGAGTTAGTGTGTTACTGGACGGTGTCTGACCCCGGTTGTGATGGTGTTCCTGGACGATGTCTGACCCCGGGAGTGAGTGTGTTACTGGACGGTGTCTGACCCCGGGAGTGAATGTGTTGCTGGACAGTGTCTGATCCCGGGAGTGAGTGTGTTATTGGGCGGTGTCTGACCCTGGGTGTGAGTGTGTTACTGGACGGTGTCTGACCCCGGGAGTGAGTGTGTTGCTGGACAGTGTCTGATCCCGGGAGAGAGTGTGTTACTGGGCGGTGTCTGACACTGGGTGTGAGTGTGTTACTGGACTGTCTCTGACCCCCAGAGTGAGTGTGTTACTGAACAGTGTCAGATGCTGAGTGTGAGTGTGTTACTGGACGTTGTCTGAACCTGGGTGTGAGTGTGTTACTGGACGGTGTCTGACCCTGGGAGTGAGTGTGTTGCTGGACGGTGTGGAGGGAGTTTCACTCTGTGTCTGACACCAGGAGTGAGTGTGTTACTGGACGGTGTCTGACGCCAGGTGTGAGTGCGTTACTGGACGCTGTCTGATCCCGGATGTTAGTGTGTTATCGGACGGTGTCTGACCCCGGGAGTGAGTGTGTTACTGGACGATGTCTAACCCCGGGTGTGAGTGTGTTACTCGACGGTGTCTGACCCTGGGATTGAGTGTGTTACTGGACGGTGTGTTAGAAGCTTCACTCTGTGTCTGACCCCTGGAGTGAGTGTGTTACTGGTCGATGTCTGATCCCGGGACTGAGCGTGTTACTGGACGGTGACTGCCTGTGGGAGTGAGTGTGTTACTGGACGGTGTCTGACCCTGGGATTGAGTGTGTTACTGGACGGTGTGGAGGGAGCTTAACTCTGTGTCTGACCCCGGGAGTGAGTGTGTTACAGAGCGGTGTCTGACGCCAGGTGTGAGTGTGTTACTGGATACTGAGTGACCCCGGGAGTGAGTGTGTTACTGGACGCTGTCTAACCCCGGATGTTAGTGTGTTTCTGGACGGTGTCTGACCCTGGGAGTGAGTGTATTACTGGATGGTGTCTGACCCTGACTGTGAGTGTGTTATCGGACGGTGTCTGACCCCGGGAGTGAGTGTGTTACTGGACGATGTCTAACCCCGGGTGTGAGTGTGTTACTCGACGGTGTCTGACCCTGGGATTGAGTGTGTTACTGGATGGTGTCTGACCCCGGGAGTGAGTGTGTTACTGGATGGTGTCTGACCTGGGAGTAAGTGTTACTCGACGGTGTCTGACCCTGGGATTGAGTGTGTTACTGGACGGTGTGTTAGAAGCTTCACTCTGTGTCTGACCCCTGGAGTGAGTGTGTTACTGGTCGATGTCTGATCCCGGGACTGAGCGTGTTACTGGACGGTGACTGCCTGTGGGAGTGAGTGTGTTACTGGACGGTGTCTGACCCTGGGATTGAGTGTGTTACTGGACGGTGTGGAGGGAGCTTAACTCTGTGTCTGACCCCGGGAGTGAGTGTGTTACAGAGCGGTGTCTGACGCCAGGTGTGAGTGTGTTACTGGATACTGAGTGACCCCGGGAGTCAGTGTGTTACTGGACGCTGTCTAACCCCGGATGTTAGTGTGTTACTGGATGGTGTCTAACCCCGGATGTTAGTGTGTTTCTGGACGGTGTCTGACCCTGGGAGTGAGTGTGTTACTGGATGGTGTCTAACCCCGACTGTGAGTGTGTTACTGGATGGTGTCTGACCCCGGGAGTGAGTGTGATACTGGATGGTGTCTGACCCCCGGAGTGAATGTGTTACTAGACGGTGGATGACCCCGGTAGTAAGTGTGTTACTGGACGGTGGCTGACCCCGGGAGTGAAAGTGTTACTGAATGGTGTCTGACTCTGGGTTTTAGTGTGTTAATGGATTTTGTCTGACCCCGGGAGTGAGTGTGTTACTGGACGGTGTGTTAGAAGCTTCACTCTGTGTCTGACCCTGGGAGTGAGTGCGTTACTGGACGGTGTCTGACCCCGGGTGTGAGTGTGTTACTGGACGGTGTCTGACCCCGGGAATGAGTGTGTTACTGGACGCTGTCTAACCCCGGATGTTAGTGTGTTACTGGACGGTGTCTGACAGCGGGTGTGAGTGTGTTAATGTACGGTGACTGACCCTGGGTGTGAGTGTGTTAATGGATGGTGTCTGATCCTGTGTGTAAGTGTGTTACTGGACGGTGTGTGACCCTGGTTGTGAGTGTGTAAGTTGAGGGTGGCAGACCCCGGGCGTGAATGTGTTAATGGACGGTGTCTGACTCCTAGAGTGGGTTTGTTACTGGACGGTGTCTGACTCCGGGAGTGTGTGTGTTAATGGACGTTGTCTAATCCCAGGTGTGAGTGTGTTACAGTGTAGTGTCTGACTCCGGGAGTGTGTGTGTTACTGGACGGTGTGGAGGGAGCTTCACTTGGTGTCTGACCCTGAGAGTGAGTGTGTTACTGGGCGGTGTCTGATGCCAGGAGTGAGTGTGTTACTGGATGGTGTCTGACCCCGGGAGTGAGTGTGTTACTGGATGGTGTCTGACCCCGGGAGAGATTGTGTTACTGGACGGTGTCTGACCCCGGGTGTGAGTGTGTTACTGGGCTGTGTCTGACCCTGGATGTGAGTGTGTTACTGGACTGTCTCTGACCCCCAGAGTGAGTGTGTTACTGAACAGTGTCAGATGCTGAGTGTGAGTGTGTTACTGGACGTTGTCTGAACCTGGGTGTGAGTGTGTTACTGGACGGTGTCTGACCCCCAGAGTGAGTGTGTTACTGGATGATGTCTAACCCCGGGTGTGAGTGTGTTACTCGACGGTGTCTGACCCTGGGATTGAGTGTGTTACTGGACGGTGTGTTAGAAGCTTCACTCTGTGTCTGACCCCTGGAGTGAGTGTGTTACTGGTCGATGTCTGATCCCGGGACTGAGCGTGTTACTGGACGGTGACTGCCTGTGGGAGTGAGTGTGTTACTGGACGGTGTCTGACCCTGGGATTGAGTGTGTTACTGGACGGTGTGGAGGGAGCTTAACTCTGTGTCTGACCCCGGGAGTGAGTGTGTTACAGAGCGGTGTCTGACGCCAGGTGTGAGTGTGTTACTGGATACTGAGTGACCCCGGGAGTGAGTGTGTTACTGGACGCTGTCTAACCCCGGATGTTAGTGTGTTACTGGATGGTGTCTAACCCCGGATGTTAGTGTGTTTCTGGACGGTGTCTGACCCTGGGAGTGAGTGTGTTACTGGATGGTGTCTAACCCCGACTGTGAGTGTGTTACTGGATGGTGTCTGACCCCGGGAGTGAGTGTGCTACTGGACCGTGTCTGTGCACGGAAGTGAGTGTGTTACTGGATGGTGTCTGACCCCGGGAGTGAGTGTGATACTGGATGGTGTCTGACCCCCGGAGTGAATGTGTTACTAGACGGTGGATGACCCCGGTAGTAAGTGTGTTACTGGACGGTGGCTGACCCCGGGAGTGAAAGTGTTACTGAATGGTGTCTGACTCTGGGTTTTAGTGTGTTAATGGATTTTGTCTGACCCCGGGAGTGAGTGTGTTACTGGACGGTGTGTTAGAAGCTTCACTCTGTGTCTGACCCTGGGAGTGAGTGCGTTACTGGACGGTGTCTGACCCCGGGTGTGAGTGTGTTACTGGACGGTGTCTGACCCCGGGAATGAGTGTGTTACTGGACGCTGTCTAACCCCGGATGTTAGTGTGTTACTGGACGGTGTCTGACAGCGGGTGTGAGTGTGTTAATGTACGGTGACTGACCCTGGGTGTGAGTGTGTTAATGGATGGTGTCTGATCCTGTGTGTAAGTGTGTTACTGGACGGTGTGTGACCCTGGTTGTGAGTGTGTAAGTTGAGGGTGGCAGACCCCGGGCGTGAATGTGTTAATGGACGGTGTCTGACTCCTAGAGTGGGTTTGTTACTGGACGGTGTCTGACTCCGGGAGTGTGTGTGTTAATGGACGTTGTCTAATCCCAGGTGTGAGTGTGTTACAGTGTAGTGTCTGACTCCGGGAGTGTGTGTGTTACTGGACGGTGTGGAGGGAGCTTCACTTGGTGTCTGACCCTGAGAGTGAGTGTGTTACTGGGCGGTGTCTGATGCCAGGAGTGAGTGTGTTACTGGATGGTGTCTGACCCCGGGAGTGAGTGTGTTACTGGATGGTGTCTGACCCCGGGAGAGATTGTGTTACTGGACGGTGTCTGACCCCGGGTGTGAGTGTGTTACTGGGCTGTGTCTGACCCTGGATGTGAGTGTGTTACTGGACTGTCTCTGACCCCCAGAGTGAGTGTGTTACTGAACAGTGTCAGATGCTGAGTGTGAGTGTGTTACTGGACGTTGTCTGAACCTGGGTGTGAGTGTGTTACTGGACGGTGTCTGACCCCCAGAGTGAGTGTGTTACTGGACGGTGTCTGACCCCTGGAGTGAATGTGTTGCTGGACAGTGTCTGATCCCGGGAGTGAGTGTGTTATTGGGCGGTGTCTGACCCTGGGTGTGAGTGTGTTACTGGACGGTGTCTGACCCCGGGAGTGAGTGTGTTGCTGGACAGTGTCTGATCCCGGGAGAGAGTGTGTTACTGGGCTGTGTCTGACCCTGGATGTGAGTGTGTTACTGGACTGTCTCTGACCCCCAGAGTGAGTGTGTTACTGAACAGTGTCAGATGCTGAGTGTGAGTGTGTTACTGGACGTTGTCTGAACCTGGGTGTGAGTGTGTTACTGGACGGTGTCTGACCCTGGGAGTGAGTGTGTTGCTGGACGGTGTGGAGGGAGTTTCACTCTGTGTCTGACACCAGGAGTGAGTGTGTTACTGGACGGTGTCTGACGCCAGGTGTGAGTGCGTTACTGGACGCTGTCTGATCTCGGATGTTAGTGTGTTATCGGACGGTGTCTGACCCCGGGAGTGAGTGTGTTACTGGACGATGTCTAACCCCGGGTGTGAGTGTGTTACTCGACGGTGTCTGACCCTGGGATTGAGTGTGTTACTGGATGGTGTCTGACCCCGGGAGTGAGTGTGTTACTGGATGGTGTCTGACCCCGGGAGTGAGTGTGCTACTGGACCGTGTCTGTGCCCGGAAGTGAGTGTGTTACTGGATGGTGTCTGACCCCGGGCGTGAGTGTGTTAACGGACGTTGTCTAATCCCAGGTGTGAGTGTGTTACAGGGTAGTGTCTGACTCCGGGAGTGTGTGTGTTACTGGACGGTGTGGACGGAGCTTCACTTTGTGTCTGACCCTGGGAGTGAGTGTGTTACTGGATGGTGGCTGAACCCGGGATTGAGTGTGATACTGGATGGTGTCTGACCCCCGGAGTGAATGTGTTACTAGACGGTGGATGACCCCGGTAGTAAGTGTGTTACTGGACGGTGGCTGACCCCGGGAGTGAAAGTGTTACTGAATGGTGTCTGACTCTGGGTTTTAGTGTGTTAATGGATTTTGTCTGACCCCGGGAGTGAGTGTGTTACTGGACGGTGTCTGACCCCCAGAGTTAGTGTGTTACTGAACAGTGTCAGACCCTGGGTGTGAGTGTTAATGGACGGTGTCTGACCCCGAGTGTGAGTGTGTTACTGGACGGTGTCTGACCCTGGGTGTGAGTGTGTTACTGTACAGTGTCAGACGCTGGGTGTGAGTGTGTTACTGGACGGTGTCTGACCCCGGTTCTGTGTGTGTTACTGGTCGCTGTCTGACCCCAGTTCTGAGTGTGTTCCTGGACGATGTCTGACCCTGTGAGTGAATGTGTTACTGGTCGGTGTCTGACCCCGGGAGTGAGTGTGTTACTGGACGGTGTCTGACTCAGGGTGTGAGTGTGTTACTGGACGGTGTCTGACCCCGGGAGTGAGTGTGTTGCTGGACAGTGTCAGACGCTGGGTGTGATGGTGTTCCTGGACGATGTCTGACCCCGGGAGTGACTGTGTTACTGGACGGTGTCTGACCCCGGGAGTGAATGTGTTGCTGGACAGTGTCTGATCCCGGGAGTGAGTGTGTTATTGGGCGGTGTCTGACCCTGGGTGTGAGTGTGTTACTGGACGGTGTCTGACCCCGGGAGTGAGTGTGTTGCTGGACAGTGTCTGATCCCGGGAGAGAGTGTGTTACTGGGCTGTGTCTGACCCTGGATGTGAGTGTGTTACTGGACTGTCTCTGACCCCCAGAGTGAGTGTGTTACTGAACAGTGTCAGATGCTGAGTGTGAGTGTGTTACTGGACGTTGTCTGAACCTGGGTGTGAGTGTGTTACTGGACGGTGTCTGACCCTCGGAGTGAGTGTGTTGCTGGACGGTGTGGAGGGAGTTTCACTCTGTGTCTGACACCAGGAGTGAGTGTGTTACTGGACGGTGTCTGACGCCAGGTGTGAGTGCGTTACTGGACGCTGTCTGATCCCGGATGTTAGTGTGTTATCGGACGGTGTCTGACCCCGGGAGTGAGTGTGTTACTGGACGGTGTGGAGGGAGCTTCACTTGGTGTCTGACCCTGAGAGTGAGTGTGTTACTGGGCTGTGTCTGATGCCAGGAGTGAGTGTGTTACTGGATGGTGTCTGACCCCGGGAGTGAGTGTGTTACTGGATGGTGTCTGACCCCGGGAGAGATTGTGTTACTGGACGGTGTCTGACCCCGGGTGTGAGTGTGTAGCTGTACGGTGTCTGACTCCGGGACTGAGTGTCATAATGGGCGGCGTCTGACTCCTTGTGTGAGTGTGTTACTGGATTCTGTCTGACCCCGGATGTGACTGTGCTACTGGATTCTGTCTGACCCCGGATGTGAGTGTGTTACTGGATTCTGACTGACCCCGGATGTGAGTATGTTACTGGACGATGTCTGTGTCTGGGTGTGAGTGTGTTACTGTACGGTGTCTGACCCCGGGTGTGAGTGTGTTACTGGACGGTGTGTGATCCTCGTTGTGAGTGTGTAACTGGACGCTGGCTGACCCCGGGTGTGACTGTGTTACTGGACGGTGTCTGACTCTGGGAGTGAGTGTATTACTGGATGGTGTCTGACACTGGCTGTGAGTGTGTTACTGGACCGTGTCTGACCCTGGGAGTGAGTGTGTTACTGGCCGGTGGCTGACCGCCGGAGTGAGTGTGTTACTGGATGGTTTCTGACCCTGGGTTTGAGTGTGTTACTGGACTACGTCTGACCCCGGGAGTGAGTGTGTTACTGGACGGTGTCTGACCCCGGGAGTGAGTGTGTTACTGGACGGTGTCTGACCCCGGGACTGAGTGTGTTACTGGACGGTGTCTTATCCTGGGAGTTAGTGTGTTACTGGTCGCTGTCTGACCCCGGTTCTGAGTGTGTTCCTGGAAGATGTCTGACCCTGGGAGTGAATGTGTTACTGGTCGGTGTCTGACCCCGCGAGTGAGTGTGTTACTTGATGGTGTCTGACCCTGGGAGTGAGTGTGTTACTGGACGGTGTCTGACCCCGGGAGTGAGTGGGTTACTGGACAGTGTCTGACTCAGAGTGTGAGTATATTACTGGACGGTGTCTGACCCCGGGAGTGAGTGTGATGCTGGACAGTGTCTGATCCCGGGAGTGAGTGTGTTACTGGACTGTGTCTGACCCCCAGAGTTAGTGTGTTACTGAACAGTGTCAGACCCTGGGTGTAAATGTTAATGGACGGTGTCTGACCCCGAGTGTGAGTGTGTTACTGGACGGTGTCTGACCCTGGGTGTGAGTGTGTTACTGGACGGTGTCTGACCCCGGTTCTGTGTGTGTTACTGGTCGCTGTCTGACCCCAGTTCTGAGTGTGCTCCTGGACGATGTCTGACCCTGTGAGTGAATGTGTTACTGGTCGGTGTCTGACCCCGGGAGTGAGTGTGTTACTGGACGGTGTCTGACTCAGGGTGTGAGTGTGTTACTGGACGGTGTCTGACCCCGGGAGTGAGTGTGTTGCTGGACAGTGTCTGATCCCGGGAGTGAGTGTGTTATTCGGCGGTGTCTGACACTGGGTGTGAGTGTGTTACTGGACTGTCTCTGACCCCCAGAGTGAGTGTGTTACTGAACAGTGTCAGATGCTGAGTGTGAGTGTGTTACTGGACGGTGTCTGACCCTGGGAGTGAGAGTGTTACCGGACGGTGTGGAGGGACCTTCACTCTGTGTCTGACCCTGGGAGTGAGTGTGTTGTAGAACGGTGTCTGAAACCAGGTGTGATTGTGTACCAGGCTGTGTCTGCCCCTGGATCTGAGTGTGTTACTGGACGGTGTCTGACCCCCAGAGTGAGTGTGTTACTGGACGGTGTCTGACCCCGGGAGTGAATGTGTTGCTGGACAGTGTCTGATCCCGGGAGTGAGTGTGTTATTGGGCGGTGTCTGACCCTGGGTGTGAGTGTGTTACTGGACGGTGTCTGACCCCGGGAGTGAGTGTGTTGCTGGACAGTGTCTGATCCCGGGAGAGAGTGTGTTACTGGGCTGTGTCTGACCCTGGATGTGAGTGTGTTACTGGACTGTCTCTGACCCCCAGAGTGAGTGTGTTACTGAACAGTGTCAGATGCTGAGTGTGAGTGTGTTACTGGACGTTGTCTGAACCTGGGTGTGAGTGTGTTACTGGACGGTGTCTGACCCTGGGAGTGAGTGTGTTGCTGGACGGTGTGGAGGGAGTTTCACTCTGTGTCTGACACCAGGAGTGAGTGTGTTACTGGACGGTGTCTGACGCCAGGTGTGAGTGCGTTACTGGACGCTGTCTGATCTCGGATGTTAGTGTGTTATCGGACGGTGTCTGACCCCGGGAGTGAGTGTGTTACTGGACGATGTCTAACCCCGGGTGTGAGTGTGTTACTCGACGGTGTCTGACCCTGGGATTGAGTGTGTTACTGGATGGTGTCTGACCCCGGGAGTGAGTGTGTTACTGGATGGTGTCTGACCCCGGGAGTGAGTGTGCTACTGGACCGTGTCTGTGCCCGGAAGTGAGTGTGTTACTGGATGGTGTCTGACCCCGGGCGTGAGTGTGTTAACGGACGTTGTCTAATCCCAGGTGTGAGTGTGTTACAGGGTAGTGTCTGACTCCGGGAGTGTGTGTGTTACTGGACGGTGTGGACGGAGCTTCACTTTGTGTCTGACCCTGGGAGTGAGTGTGTTACTGGATGGTGGCTGAACCCGGGATTGAGTGTGATACTGGATGGTGTCTGACCCCCGGAGTGAATGTGTTACTAGACGGTGGATGACCCCGGTAGTAAGTGTGTTACTGGACGGTGGCTGACCCCGGGAGTGAAAGTGTTACTGAATGGTGTCTGACTCTGGGTTTTAGTGTGTTAATGGATTTTGTCTGACCCCGGGAGTGAGTGTGTTACTGGACGGTGTCTGACCCCCAGAGTTAGTGTGTTACTGAACAGTGTCAGACCCTGGGTGTGAGTGTTAATGGACGGTGTCTGACCCCGAGTGTGAGTGTGTTACTGGACGGTGTCTGACCCTGGGTGTGAGTGTGTTACTGTACAGTGTCAGACGCTGGGTGTGAGTGTGTTACTGGACGGTGTCTGACCCCGGTTCTGTGTGTGTTACTGGTCGCTGTCTGACCCCAGTTCTGAGTGTGTTCCTGGACGATGTCTGACCCTGTGAGTGAATGTGTTACTGGTCGGTGTCTGACCCCGGGAGTGAGTGTGTTACTGGACGGTGTCTGACTCAGGGTGTGAGTGTGTTACTGGACGGTGTCTGACCCCGGGAGTGAGTGTGTTGCTGGACAGTGTCAGACGCTGGGTGTGATGGTGTTCCTGGACGATGTCTGACCCCGGGAGTGAGTGTGTTACTGGACGGTGTCTGACCCCGGGAGTGAATGTGTTGCTGGACAGTGTCTGATCCCGGGAGTGAGTGTGTTATTGGGCGGTGTCTGACCCTGGGTGTGAGTGTGTTACTGGACGGTGTCTGACCCCGGGAGTGAGTGTGTTGCTGGACAGTGTCTGATCCCGGGAGAGAGTGTGTTACTGGGCTGTGTCTGACCCTGGATGTGAGTGTGTTACTGGACTGTCTCTGACCCCCAGAGTGAGTGTGTTACTGAACAGTGTCAGATGCTGAGTGTGAGTGTGTTACTGGACGTTGTCTGAACCTGGGTGTGAGTGTGTTACTGGACGGTGTCTGACCCTCGGAGTGAGTGTGTTGCTGGACGGTGTGGAGGGAGTTTCACTCTGTGTCTGACACCAGGAGTGAGTGTGTTACTGGACGGTGTCTGACGCCAGGTGTGAGTGCGTTACTGGACGCTGTCTGATCCCGGATGTTAGTGTGTTATCGGACGGTGTCTGACCCCGGGAGTGAGTGTGTTACTGGACGGTGTGGAGGGAGCTTCACTTGGTGTCTGACCCTGAGAGTGAGTGTGTTACTGGGCTGTGTCTGATGCCAGGAGTGAGTGTGTTACTGGATGGTGTCTGACCCCGGGAGTGAGTGTGTTACTGGATGGTGTCTGACCCCGGGAGAGATTGTGTTACTGGACGGTGTCTGACCCCGGGTGTGAGTGTGTAGCTGTACGGTGTCTGACTCCGGGACTGAGTGTCATAATGGGCGGCGTCTGACTCCTTGTGTGAGTGTGTTACTGGATTCTGTCTGACCCCGGATGTGACTGTGCTACTGGATTCTGTCTGACCCCGGATGTGAGTGTGTTACTGGATTCTGACTGACCCCGGATGTGAGTATGTTACTGGACGATGTCTGTGTCTGGGTGTGAGTGTGTTACTGTACGGTGTCTGACCCCGGGTGTGAGTGTGTTACTGGACGGTGTGTGATCCTCGTTGTGAGTGTGTAACTGGACGCTGGCTGACCCCGGGTGTGACTGTGTTACTGGACGGTGTCTGACTCTGGGAGTGAGTGTATTACTGGATGGTGTCTGACACTGGCTGTGAGTGTGTTACTGGACCGTGTCTGACCCTGGGAGTGAGTGTGTTACTGGCCGGTGGCTGACCGCCGGAGTGAGTGTGTTACTGGATGGTTTCTGACCCTGGGTTTGAGTGTGTTACTGGACTACGTCTGACCCCGGGAGTGAGTGTGTTACTGGACGGTGTCTGACCCCGGGAGTGAGTGTGTTACTGGACGGTGTCTGACCCCGGGACTGAGTGTGTTACTGGACGGTGTCTTATCCTGGGAGTTAGTGTGTTACTGGTCGCTGTCTGACCCCGGTTCTGAGTGTGTTCCTGGAAGATGTCTGACCCTGGGAGTGAATGTGTTACTGGTCGGTGTCTGACCCCGCGAGTGAGTGTGTTACTTGATGGTGTCTGACCCTGGGAGTGAGTGTGTTACTGGACGGTGTCTGACCCCGGGAGTGAGTGGGTTACTGGACAGTGTCTGACTCAGAGTGTGAGTATATTACTGGACGGTGTCTGACCCCGGGAGTGAGTGTGATGCTGGACAGTGTCTGATCCCGGGAGTGAGTGTGTTACTGGACTGTGTCTGACCCCCAGAGTTAGTGTGTTACTGAACAGTGTCAGACCCTGGGTGTAAATGTTAATGGACGGTGTCTGACCCCGAGTGTGAGTGTGTTACTGGACGGTGTCTGACCCTGGGTGTGAGTGTGTTACTGGACGGTGTCTGACCCCGGTTCTGTGTGTGTTACTGGTCGCTGTCTGACCCCAGTTCTGAGTGTGCTCCTGGACGATGTCTGACCCTGTGAGTGAATGTGTTACTGGTCGGTGTCTGACCCCGGGAGTGAGTGTGTTACTGGACGGTGTCTGACTCAGGGTGTGAGTGTGTTACTGGACGGTGTCTGACCCCGGGAGTGAGTGTGTTGCTGGACAGTGTCTGATCCCGGGAGTGAGTGTGTTATTCGGCGGTGTCTGACACTGGGTGTGAGTGTGTTACTGGACTGTCTCTGACCCCCAGAGTGAGTGTGTTACTGAACAGTGTCAGATGCTGAGTGTGAGTGTGTTACTGGACGGTGTCTGACCCTGGGAGTGAGAGTGTTACCGGACGGTGTGGAGGGACCTTCACTCTGTGTCTGACCCTGGGAGTGAGTGTGTTGTAGAACGGTGTCTGAAACCAGGTGTGATTGTGTACCAGGCTGTGTCTGCCCCTGGATCTGAGTGTGTTACTGGACGGTGTCTGACCCCGGGAGTGAGCGTGTTACTGGATGGTGTCTGATGCCAGGAGTGAGTGTGTTACTGGTCGGTGTCTGTCCCCGGGAGTGAGTGTGTTACTGGTCGGTGTCTGACCCCGGGAGTGAGTGTGTTACTGGACGGTGTCTGACCCTGGGAGTGAGTGTGTTGCTGGATCGTGTGGAGGGAGCTTCACTCTGTCTCTGACCCCGGGCGTGAGTGTGTTACTGGACGGTGTCTAACCCCGGGTGTGATTGTGCTGCTGTACGGTTTCTGACCCCGGGACTGAGTGTGATAATGGGTGGCGTCTGGTCTGACCCCGGTTGTGATGGTGTTCCTGGACGATGTCTGACCCCGAGAGTGAGTGTGTTACTGGACGGTGTCTGACTCAGGGTGTGAGTGTATTACTGGACGATGTCTGACCCCGGGAGTGAGTGTGTTACTGGACGGTGTCTGACTCAGGGTGTGAGTGTATTACTGGACGATGTCTGACCCCGGGAGTGAGTGTGTTACTGGACGGTGTCTGACTCAGGGTGTGAGTGTATTACTGGACTGTTTCTGACCCCGGGAGTGAGTGTGTTGCTGGACAGTGTCTGATCCCGGGAGTGAGTGTGTTATTGGGCGGTGTCTGACACTGGGTGTGAGTGTGTTACTGGACTGTCTCTGACCCCCAGAGTGAGTGTGTTACTGAACAGTGTCAGATGCTGAGTGTTAGTGTGTTACTGGACGGTGTCTGACCCTGGGAGTGAGAGTGTTACCGGACGGTGTGGAGGGACCTTCACTCTGTGTCTGACCCTGGGAGTGAGTGTGTTGTAGAACGGTGTCTGAAACCAGGTGTGATTGTGTACCAGGCTGTGTTTGCCCCTGGATCTGAGTGTGTTACTGGATGGTGTCTGATGCCAGGAGTGAGTGTGTTACTGGACGATGGCTGACCCCGTGTTTGAGTGTGTTACTGGACGGGGATTGAGCCCGGGAGTGAGTGTGTTACTGGTCGGTGGCTGACTTCGGGAGTGAGAGTGTTATTGTATGGTGTCTGACCCTGGGTCTGAGTGTGTTACTGGATTCTGTCTGACCCCGGGAGTGAGTGTGTTACTGAGCGGTGTCTGACCCTGGGAGTGAGTGTGTTACTGGACTGTGGATGACCCCGGGAGTGAGTGTGTTACTGGACGGTGTCTGACCCTGGGAGTGAGTGTGTTACTGGACGGTGTCTGACCCTGGGAGTGAGTGTGTTACTGGACTGTGGATGACCCCGGGAGTGAGTGTGTTACTGGACGGTGTCTGACCCCGGGAGTGAGTGTGTTACTGGACGGTGTCTTATCCTGGGAGTTAGTGTGTTACTGGTCGCTGTCTGACCCCGGTTCTGAGTGTGTTCC